>NC_135803.1:91066250-91234132 GCF_964213995.1 Mustelus asterias | reverse complement strand
GGGGGGTGGGGGGGGGGGGGGGGGGGGGGGGGGGGGGAGGGGGGGGGGTCCCGGGGGGAGGGAGGGGGTGTGTGCGATGAGCGCTGAGTATACTGATGCCCGGCCATTTCAGGCAGGATCAGGCCCCCACACCAGCATGAATCCACCGGTGGACTCTGTGATGGGAGTTCGGTGCATGTGCACTGCCCACTACCCACTTGCCCCCCGAATTGCTGGCCTCCCAATTAACCCGACACCTCCCACCCCCCCCCCACCTCCCCCCCCCCCCCCCCCCCCCCCCCCCCCGGGCCAGCCCCGATCACCCCCTCCCAACCTCACCAATCCCTAATGCAGAGTTCGCAGTGGTTCCTCCCCCCCCCCCCCCACCACCTCCCCCTCCCAGAAGTCTCTGCCTCCCTCAGCTCTATGCCAGGCTGGCACTGCCAAGGTGCCTCTCCTGATGAGGCAAAAAACATTAGCGAGCCCAGACAATATCGTCCCGGGCTCACTAATGACATGGAAATTGGAATTTCAATATTGTAATCAGCCTTGCACTGTTTCCCGGCGGAAGGCTGATTACATCATAAGTAATGGCCCAGGAAAGTCGTGACCGACAATCCTGCTACAGCTCCCCTGCAACGCTGTGAGCTGGGAAAATCACGCCCTTAAAGTTCTTAAACCTATTTCAGCACTTCTGCCATGTCCTTGAGGCATTTACCTGCTCAAAGTCCCTTTGGACTCTATAGTATGAGACCATTGCAGCATATGGACACAAATGCCTTCAGCACAACATCTGAAAATCATCAATACATCCCTGCACTGGTGTTCCATATTCCTTCTGTTTGACTGTATCGACACAAGTAATTTGTGGCATCCATTTACCCAGTTTAGTTCCCTTTTAAGAAGAACAGACTACTTTTAAGAGCTGCAGGCTAGCTGGAACACACTCTAACCTCAAACACTATTAATTTTTGTGTGTGAGCCAGCCAGCAGAATGAGTTGGGCTGCACTGTATGCCACCATCATTTAAATGAGGAGGGAATATGAAATGTACTTGCTGGCCACCTACAGCAGATGATGAATCGCAACTCCTGTACCAAATCAAAGGTTGCAAATGAATGTTTAGTTTTCACTCTCTTAATAAAGTACTGTACAAGAGGAACTGTTCATAAACAGTCGAATATGATGGACATATATACCAGCTATAGTTCAGCAGGTGGCAATTTTGCACTCTGAGTCTGAAAGTTATGGGTTCAAGTTCCATTCTAGAGTGCATAATCTAAGATGAGACTTCAGTGCATTACTGAGAGACTGCTGCACGACTGAAGGTGCACCTTTCAGATGAGGCATTAAACTGAAGTCCTATCTGCCCTCTGAGGTGGATGTAAAATATCCAGTGGTACAACTTAAGAAGAGCTAGGGTATTGCTCCTACTATCCTGCTCAACAGTTATCCTTCAACCAGAATCACTAAAACATTGGTCATTATCTCATCCTTTGTAAATTGGCTGACGTGTTTCCGACATTACACTGATGGCTACACTTCAAATGTATTTCATTTCCTGCAATGTGTTTTGAGAATTTCTGAGAAAAGAATTAAATAAGTACATAGTCTTTCCGTAAACAGATTCAAAACATCAACAATAACCTCATAGCTCAAGGGAGCATTAAAAGTCATTGATATCGAGCATGGTTTCTGCATACTATAACATCTAACCTTTCTAGCCTTTTATTATGTAGCTGGAGCCAACCTGCTGTGAAATGTCTCTCAGTTTCAGTCAGAGAGGTGAACACAAATGTTTCTCTATAATGTTGAAGTCAAGCCTTCAGTAATCAATTTAAATGAGTATTCTCTTGAGCATACATGATGAAAAATAAACTATTTCATGATTTCTATGACATGGAATACAATTGATTTCAGATTGGTCACAACTTTCCCCTCCTGGTTTTACCTGAGTGCTGCTTCTGACACTTGTGCCCGTGTTGTCCTTGTTCAATTGGAGCATCCAGCCTTTTGGTTTCATTCTTGCTGCATTACATTCTGTAGCCAGGTTGTCCTGGCCTTTATTATAATAAAGCCCTGTGGGCGCTCTTTGCTCAATGATCAGGTAGGTTGATATCTCAGGCTCGCGTAGAGTTAATGATCAGGGTAGCCATTGAGGTTTAAATGAGTCATCCAGATAAATCCAGCACTCTGCTTCTCATGGCATGGTCCACATCGTCACACTGGTGGGGTGAGACCAGGAAAAGCCAGCAGCTGGGAATCCCGAAAGAGGGCACCCCGATCTCCAATAGGCAACACAGGAACGCTCACTGTGTGCCCACCCACACACTCATGAACATGGGGGATACCCCAGAGACACAGGATCCCACCCCCTTCTGCACAGTGCTGGATTACTTGGAGAGAAAAGTCAGCTGTGCAGTCTGTGAGCTGCATGCCAACTTTCTCACTTCAGGCAGCACTATGTGCAGAGAATGGTAAATCCTGCTTATTATCTCTGCAACCGCTTTCTTTGATGCCCAAAGATGCAGGCCGTCGGGTTCAGAGGAGTTGTCAGCCTTTAGTTCCATTGTTTACCCTCATACCTTTTGTGATTGTGGGTGGGATTTTACTGTCTCGCTCGTCCCAAAACTGTAAAATCCATCCAAGGTCAATGGATCTTCCCATGCTCCATCCCTCGCCCGCTCCAATTCCTGTGGCGGGCAGGCCAGTAAAATTCCGGCCCAGATGTTCCTCCCTCCCTTTTGCCGCTGTTTTTCTACTTTTCTACAGGGATACTTCCTGTGTTTGTACTTTGAACACAAATACAAAATACTTGTTAAAGTCTCTCCCATTTCCTAGTTTCCCATTATTAATTCCTAGTCTCACGTCCTAAGGGACTAAAAAACATTTAAACTACTCTCTTCCTTTTTACATACTTAAAGGTATGTCAAGATGAAAAGGAAACAATTGCAATCTTATTCTTAGTCAATACTACTTTGGTTTGTGACCTGATCCAACCTCGGAATAATGCTTTCAACCTTCAATACCATGTATGTGCAAATGTACTGCTGTCTGTGTTTCACCCCTAACAAAGGATATAAGATTAGCAGATGAAACAGTCTGAAAAATGAAGTCCTAACAACAAAGTCAACTTGCACAGCTATTTCCCCTGTAACCGTTGATCTGGAGCTGGGTGCTTTTACAGTTGTCAACATGCATGCCAACATCACTCCTGTGACACACACACCAGAATTTGGAGGCCATGATGTGGAGATGTCGGCCTTGGACTGGGGTGGGCACTGTAAGAAGTCTCACAGCACCAGGTTAAAGTCCAACAGGTTTATTTGGAATCATGAGCTTTCAGAGGGCTGCTCCTTCATCAGGTGAGAATTTGGAGGAGCAAAGATATCATAGAAACATAGAATCCCTACAGTGCAAAAAGAGGCCATTTGGCCCCTCGGGTCTGCACCGACTCTTCAAAAGAGCATCCCATCCAGGCCCTGCCCTATCCCCGTAACTCTGCAGATTTACCATGGCTAGTCCATCTAATTTACATATTTTTGGATATGGGGAGAATGTGAAAACTCCACACAAACAGTGACCCAAAGCCAGAATTTAACCCGGGTCACTGGGACTGTGAAACAAGTGCTAACCACTGTACCACCATGCCGCCCCAAATATTTTGGAGGATGTGGGTTGGCGGAGATCAGAGACAAGGAAGGGCAAGGACTTGGAGGGATTTGAAAACAAGGGTGAGAATTTTAAAATCAAGGGACAGAATTTTCCCCCCAAAATTCTAAGGGGGCGAGCTTACCGTTCCGTCCCGCCAGCTGATGGGCAGGGTGAGCTGGAAAGATCGCGCGAGAGCTGAGAAATCAGGTTCACATCCAATTTCTCACCTTTCACAATCTTACCAGCACCAGATGTCCGGTGAGTTCAGCCACGTGCCCATTTCTGGTGCAAGGCAGAATCATTTATTTAAATAATGAAAATTCAAATTTGCATGGATTTAATGAGTCCGGCATGCAATTGTCTGGGCTCACTTGCCTGTGGTCTTGCCAAGAGAGGTTCTCTCTGGTGAGGATCAAGCTGGTCCCCACAAACAGAGGGGACCAGTCATGATGGCTTCGCCGGTAGAACTGGCTGGTAGAACTGGAGGCCTTGATGCCCCCCCAGGGAGGTTGAGGGCAAGGGGAGTGCCTCTTGCGCAGTGCCAACCTGGCACCTTGGCAATGACCACCAGGCACTCAGGCACTGCCCACTGTGGATGTGGCCTCTGGGGGTGGGGCCAACAGGGGCGTAGCCAGACTGGGGTGGGGTCAGACTGGGGTGGGCCGATCAGGTAGGGAGGGGGAGCTGCTGCCACTCTACAGGAGATTGGTTGGGTTTGGAAGGGAGCCCACTGCCACTCTGCCGGTGAGGGGGTGGGGGGGGGGGGGTGGCTGGGTCAAGGCTGGCTGTAGCAGCAGAGGCCTGACAGGTATCTCTCTCAGACCTGTCAGTTCTCTACTGGTTGCCGTTGTGTATGTTCAGCTACAGAGGTCTGCACATGTGCAATGGCACCCGCTGCTGCCACAGCAGGCCTGCTGGTAATTTAAGCCCCGCTCCCTTCCCCTGTTAGGGGAGGGGATTGAGACGAGGTGACTGGAGCGAGGAAGTTAGCTCGCAAACAGAGAAGGGTTATAGACAGTGCAAGAGGGAGGATGGACGGGGGATAGAGAAGGAGAGAGCTCAGACCAAAGGATTGAGATGTGTTTACTTTAAGGCCAGGAGTATAGTGAATAAAGGGGATGAGCTCAGAGCGTGGATCGATGCCTGGAAGTGTGATGTGGTGGCCATTACGGGACTTGGATGTCTCAGGGACAGGACTGGATACTACAGGTGCCGGGATTCAGATGTTTCAGGAAGGACAGGGAAGGAGGCAAGAGAGGGGGTGGAGTGGCACTGCTGATCAGGGATAGTGTCACAGCTGTAGAGAAGGTGTATGCTGTGGAGGGATTGTCTACAGAGTCTCTGTGGGTGGAAGTTCGGAGTGGGAAGGGGTCGATCACTTTGCTGGGAGTTTTCTATAGGCCACCCAATAGTAACAGGGAGGTGGAGGGGCAGATAGAGAAACAGATCCTGGAGAGTTGCAATAATAGCAGAATTGTTGTGATGGGAGACTTTAATTTCCCAAACATAGATTGGAATATCCCTAGGGTAAGGGGATTGGATGGGGAGGAGTTCATTAGGTGTGTACAGCAGGGTTTCCTGACACAGCATGTGGACAAGCCTACAAGAGGAGAGGCTGTACTTGATCTGATACTGACCAATGAACCTGGGCAGGTGTCAGATCTCTCAGTGGGAGAGCATCTTGGGGATAGCGATCATAACTCTATCTCCTTTATGCTTGCATTGGAAAAAGAGAGGATCAGGCAAGCTAGGAAAGCGTTTATATGGAGTAAGGGGAAATATGAAGACATAAGGCAGCAAATTAGAGGAATAAATTGGAAGGAGGTATTCTCGGGGAAATCTACTGAAGAGAGGTGGCAGCTTTTCACGGAATGTCTGTCTAGAGTTCTACAGGACAACGTTCCGAGCAGACAGGGAGGAGTTGGTAGGTTAAAGGAACCGTGGTGCACGAAAGCTGTGCGGGACCTAGTCGAGAAGAAAAGGAAAGCATACAAAAGGTTCAGAGAGCTTGGCGAAGATAGGGATCTAGATGAGTATACGGCTTGTAGGAAGGGATTAAAGAAGGAAATTAGGAGAGCCAGAAGGGGTCACGAGAAGGCCTTGGCAGGTAGGATGAAGGAAAGCCCTAAGGCGTTCCATAAATATGTGAAGAGTAAAAGGATGAGATGTGAAGGAATCGGGCCTATAAAAGGTGAAGGCGGGAAAATCTGTACGGAACCAGTAGAAATGGCAGAGGTGCTTAATGAGTATTTTGCCTCGGTTTTCACAGAGGAGAAGGACCTGGGTGGATGTACTGCAGGCTTGCGGTGGACTGAAAAGATTGAGTATGTTGACTTTAACAAAGAGGTTGTGCTGGAATCTTTGAATGGCATCAAGATAGATAAGTCACCGGGTCCGGATGGGATGTACCCCAGGTTACTGTGGGAGGCGAAAGAAGAGATTGCAGAGCCTCTGGCGATGATCTTTGCGTCGTCAATGGAGACGGGAGATGTGCCGGAGGATTGGAGAATTGCGGATGTGGTCCCTATTTTCAAGAAGGGGAATAGGGATAGCCCAGGAAATTAACGACCGGTGAGTCTAACCTCAGTGGTTGGTTAGCTGATGGAGAAGATCCTGAGGGACAAGATTTATGAGCATTTAGAGAGGTTTAGTATGCTCAAGAATACTCAGCATGGCTTTGTCAAAGGCAGATTGTGCCTTACGAGCCTGGTGGAGTTCTTTGAAAATGTGACTAAACACATGGCGAAGGGAAAGCGGTAGATGTGGTTTATATGGATTTTAGCAAGGCGTTCGATAAAGTCCCCCATGCAAGGCTTCTAGAAAAAGTGAGAGGGCATGGGATCCAAGGGGCTGCTGCCCTGTGGATCCAGAACTGGCTTGCCCAAAGGACAGTAAGAAGTTTAACAACACCAGGTTAAAGTCCAACAGGTTTATTTGGTAGCAAAAGCCACACAAGCTTTCGGAGCTCTAAGCCCCTTCTTCAGGTGAAGAAGCCCCTTCTTCACCTGAAGAAGGGGCTTAGAGCTCCGAAAGCTTGTGTGGCTTTTGCTACCAAATAAACCTGTTGGACTTTAACTTGGTGTTGTTAAACTTCTTACTGTGTTTACCCCAGTCCAACGCCAGCATCTCCACATCATGATTGCCCAAAGGAGGCAGAGAGTGGGTATAGATGGGTCTTTTTCTAAATGGAGGCCGGTCACCAGTGGTGTGCCCCAGGGATCTGTTCTGGGACCCTTGCTGTTTGTCATTTTCATAAATGACCTGGATGAGGAAGTGGAGGGATGGGTTGGTAAGTTTGCCAACTACACGAAGGTTGGTGGGGTTGTGGATAGTCTGGAGGGATGTCAGAAGTTACAGAGGGACATAGATAGGATGCAAGGCTGGGCGGAGAAGTGGCAGATGGACTTCAACCCAGATAAATGCGTAGTGGTCCATTTTGGCAGGTCAAATGGGATGAAGGTGTACAATATAAAGGGAAAGACTCTTAGTACTGTAGAGGATCAGAAGGACCTTGGGGTCCGGGTCCATAGGACTCTAAAATTGGCCCCGCAGGTGGAGGAGGTGGTTAAGAAGGCGTATGGTGTGCTGGCCTTTATCAATCGAGGGATTGAGTTTAGGAGTCCGGGGATAATGATGCAGCTATATAAGACCCTCGTCAGACCCTACTTGGAGTACTGTGCTCAGTTCTGGTTGCCTCGTACTGGGGAATGAGCCCGGTCAGGTCTTCAAAGTTTCAGTAGGGGAACATGTGGCAAATAGTGACCACAATTCTGTTAGCTTTAGGATAGTGATGGAAAAGGATGAGTGGTGTCCCAAGGGTAAGGTGTTGGATTGGGGGAAGGCTAACTTTAGTGGGATTAGGCAGAAATTGGCAGCTCTTGATTGGGAGAGGCTGTTTGAAGGTAAATCCACATCTGGCATGTGGGAATCTTTTAAGGAACAGTTGTTAGGGCTACAGGACAGGCATGTGCCTGTAAAAATGAAGGATAGGAAGGGTAGGATTCGAGAACCGTGGATAACCAGGGAAATTGAGGGACTGGTCAAAAAGAAAAGAGAGGCATATGGTAGGTCCAGGCAGCTAAAAACGGAGGGAGCTCTGGAGGAGTACAAAGAAAGTAGGAAAGTACTCAAACGGGGAATTAGAAGAGCAAAAAGGGGTCACAAAATGTTCTTGGCAGACAGGATTAAGGAGAATCCCAAGGCATTTTATTCATACGTTAGGAACAAAAGGGTTGTCAGGGAAAAAATCAGACCTCTCAGGGACAAAAGTGGGGAATTATGCTTGGAGCCCAAAGAAGTAGGGGAGATCCTAAATTAATACTTTGCGTCGGTATTCACAAAGGAGAGGGATGTGTTGACTGGGAGTGTCTCGGAGGGGAGTGTTGAACCGTTGGAGAAAATCTCCATTACAAAGGAGGAAGTGTTAGGTTTGTTAGAGAATATAAAGACTGACAAATCCCCAGGGCCTGATGGAATCTATCCAAGGCTGCTCAGGGAGACGAGAGATGAAATCGCTGGGCCTCTGACGCAAATCTTTGTCTCGTCACTGGACGCAGGTGAGTTCCCAGAGGATTGGAGAATAGCTAATGTGGTCCCGTTATTTAAGAAGGGTAGGAAGGATAACCCGGGTAATTATAGGCCGGTGAGCTTGACGTCCGTGGTGGGGTTGTTGGAGAAGATTCTTAGAGATAGGATGTATGCGCATTTAGAAAGGAATAAACTCATTAACGATAGTCAGCATGGTTTTGTGAGAGGGAGGTCATGCCTCACTAACCTGGTGGAATTTTTTGAAGAAGTGACCAGAATGGTTGACGAGGGAAGGGCCGTGGATGTCGTCTATATGGACTTTAGTAAAGCGTTTGACAAAGTCCCTTATGGTAGGCTGGTGAAAAAGGTTGGATATCATGGGATAAAGGGGGAGGTGGCTAGATGGGTGGAGAACTGGCTTGGTCACAGAAGACAGAGGGTGGTAGTGGAAGGGCTGGAGGCCTGTGACTAGTGGTGTTCCGCAGGGCTCTGTATTGGGACCTCTGCTGTTTGTGATTTATATAAATGATCTGGAAGAAGGTGTAACTGGGGTGATCAGTAAGTTTGCGGACGACACAAAATTGGCAGGACTTGCAGATAGTGAGGAGCATTGTCAGTAGCTACAGAAGGATATAGATAGGCTGGAAATTTGGGCAAAGAAATGGCAGATGGAGTTCAATCCAGATAAATGCGAAGTGATGCATTTTGGTAGAAATAATGTAGGGAGGAGCTATACGATAAATGGCAGAACCATAAAGAGTGTAGATACGCAGAGGGACCTGGGTGTGCAAGTCCACAGATCCTTGAAGGTGACGTCACAGGTGGAGAAGGTGGTGAAGAAGGCATATGGCATGCTTGCCTTTATAGGACGGGGCATAGAGTATAAAAGTTGGGGTCTGATGTTGCAGATGTATAGAACGTTGGTTCGGCTGTATTTGGAATACTGCGTCCAGTTCTGGTCGCCACACTACCAGAAGGACGTGGAGGCTTTGGAGAGAATACAGAGGAGGTTTACCAGGATGTTGCTTGGTATGGAGGGGCTTAGTTATGAGGAGAGATTGGGTAAACTGGGGTTGTTCTCCCTGGAAAGACGGAGAATGAGGGGAGACTTAATAGAGGTGTATAAAATTATGAAAGGCATAGATAGGGTGAACGGTGGAAAGCTTTTCCCCAGGTCGGTGGTGACGTTCATGAGGGGTCATAGGTTCAAGGTGTAGGGGGGGGAGGTTTATCACAGATATCAGAAGGACATATTTTACACAGAGGGTGGTGGGGGCCTGGAATGCGCTGCCAGGCAAGGTGGTGGAGGCGGACACACTGGGAATGTTTAAGACTTATCTAGACAGCCATATGAACGGAGTGGGAATGGAGGGATACAAAAGAATGGTCTAGTTTGGACCAGGGAGCGGCGCGGGCTTGGAGGGCCGAAGGGCCTGTTCCTGTGCTGTATTGTTCTTTGTTCTCATTACAGGAAGGATGTGGAAAAGATTGAAAGGGTGCAGAGGAGATTTACAAGGATGTTGCCTGGATTGAGTGGCCTGCCTTACGAGGGAGCTCGGTCTTTTCTCCTTGGAGAGACGTAGGATGAGAGGAGACCCAATAGAGGTATATAAGATGTTGAGAGGCATAGATCGGGTGGACTCTCAGAGGCTTTTTCCCAGGGTGGAAATGGCTGCTACAAGAGGACACAGGTTTAAGGTGCTGGGGGGTAGGTACAGGGGAAATGTTAGGGGGAAGTTTTTCACACAGAGGGTGGTGGGCGAGTGGAATCGGCTGCCATCAGTGGTGGTGGAGGCAAACTCAATCGGGTCTTTTAAGAGACTCCTGGATGAGTACATGGGACTTAATAGGATGGAGGGTTATAGGTAGGCCTAAAAGGTAGGGATATGTTCAGCATAACTTGTGGGGCCAAAGGGCCTGTTTTGTGCTGTAGTTTTTCTATGTTTCCATGTTTCTATGCTGATTTTTCATGTCCCAAAAACGGGTGGGAATCTCTCCCGTTTTCATGCCGGTCCTGGACTTCGAATCTTTTTGGTAAGATCAACCCCTAAGTGTCATAACGACAAGAAAACAGGAGTCTTCCACGCTGGTCTTTTTGGCGAGCACTGCACTGCAACCTTCCGGCACTCTGCCATTTCGCTTGACCGCTGGGAATTTGGCGCTGGTACGGGGGGGGGAATGGCACCAGTGAAGCTGACTTCAGTGCGCTTGGGCACCTTCCGCAGAGCGCCCCAATCCACCAGTGAACTGGGAGACCTCCTAACACAACACCCTCCTCCCATGATGGACATCAGACCACCCCGGCGTGAGGTCTCGTTGGCAAGGTGGGAAACATTCGGGAGCGGGGAAACAACCGTGCCGGACTCGATAATTATATGCAGATCAGGGCACTCTGATGCTAATGAACTTCATGCCCTTTCTGGGTACAAAGTCGTTCTCACCAGTAAAACAGGGCTGGAAAGGTAGCAATTTGATTCGCTTCAGGTGCAAATCGGAATTCTGCTCTCTCATGCTATGCTTCCGGCTCGCCATGCTGATCGACGGGCGCGAAGAGCTGGGAGCATCGCACCCAAGATGCTGCTTGACTGGGAGTCAATGTAGGTCAGTGATCACAAGGCCAGTAGGTGGGCAGGATTTTACTTGAGTTAAGACATGGGCAGCAAAGTTTTGGATGACCTCAAGTTTATAGAGGGTAAAATGTGAGAGACCAGCCAGGAGTTTGTTGGAATAGCCAAATCTCGATGTACCAAAGGCACAGATGAGCTGAAACAGGTGAAGTCAGGTGATGCTATGGAGGTGGAATTTAGCCGGTCTTAATGATGGTGCGAAAATGAGGTCTGAAGCTGATCACTTCCTTCTTTTATATGCATTTTCAGGATTCAAAGAATAATTTTTATCTTTGTATCTTTTCCTTTTTCAACTCACATCTTTAAAGGTCTGTACTTCCTCTATGTCTGTACCCCTCCATTCTTTATGAAGATTTACCATTTAGGCTCTACTTCATATGTCTGTTATTTTCCACAAAATGAATCAAGTTCCACATCAATTTTGCCCGGATCCGATGACTGCAAGAAATATTTTATGTATTGGCTGCTCCACACCACAGGCAGTATAATTATTGTCACAGTACACACCCACCTGGACTTTGTAGTTTGCAGTCCTGTGATATAAATTTCACCTTTCCTGATGTTAATTGTAACTTGTCACCAAATCAAAGGGGCCTCCAGGTATCAGGAACATTGATGTCATCAAACAGGTAAGCAACCAATCATAATTTGAAGTATTCTCACAACAAATCCCCTCCCCGATCACCACGCCTGCAGAGTTTCACCCCCTCACCCCCAATAACTTCTCTTGCAGAGTTGCACCTTCTTACCCCGTCCCCCCCGATCACCACCCCTGCAGTGTTCCCCCCAAATCATCACCCAGCAAAGTTCCCCTTGCCTTCCCCCATTATTGCAACAAAGCAGACTCCAGCGAATCTCATTAGAATGAACTCAATGTGCATGACTCGCCCAAGCTGCCTGCAGCTGAACTCCCTTAACAAGGGGGAGCTCCATATGAGCTCCATATAAGCTCGAACACAGGCAGTCATGCTAGGAAGATGGCACCAAGAAGAATAGCACCAAGGTTTACTGAGGGAGGGCTGAGTTGTCTACTAGATGCAGCGAGGGGAGGAGGGACACATTCTTCTCCCCAGATGGATGACGAACCAGGATTCGGGACAGCAGCGCGGTCTGGGAGGCGTTGGCATTGGCAGTTAGTGCCAGTGCACTGACATGTAGGACCCACCGCCAGTGCCATGAGAAAATTAATGACCTCATACAGGCAGCAAGGGTGAGTGTCCATTCCATCCTAGCATTGGTCCCGGGTTGTGCCTGCAATGACCATCCACCCCCTGACACCCTGCGGACTTCCATAACTTGGCCCCCTCCCACCTGCCCAAGGGGCACTGCCCCCCCTGCCCCCAACCACCCAGGGGACCTCAATGGCCTCTGGTGCCACCGACAAGACCATCATGTCATGATCCTCGCCAGTGAGGACCTTCACTGCCTTATATCTAAGGAGATGGTGGCATCACTTCAGCTCACTGAGACCAACACTGCGCGATTTGCATTCTCAGTAGAGATTTTAGCACAATATGTGCACACCATGGCAGGAGATGTCTGTACTATAGCTCAGCTCATAACTTTCATGCCTGAGGGCTTCAACTGCATGATGCAGGCACTGGTGGGAATCTATGAGTTTCTACGTCAGGAGATGGTGGGGCCTCTGGACCTCACTCCATGGAGGACCACAGGGCCCATCAGGCACCCGAAGGGATGAAGATTGTCTGGTGCACAACCAGGCCTTCCATCCAGGAGACCCTTGGGGTGTCCAACATATCTGAGTATCCTGTGTGCGACACTCCTCCAGCCCCACACACTGATGCGAACAGCATTGCAATACCTGTGCTGCCTGAAAGCAGGCCAGGGCCCTCAAGGTCCTGGCCCCCAGGGGATGCCCGCCAAGGTCATCTCAGTTACCAGGGCGTGGAAGTCAGCAGGCCATTCCAACCTCAGCTGCAGATCCTGGGGAAGAACCTAGACAAAGTGGGAGGGTGAGGAAGAAGTGATAGGCACCTAGTTAGCATTGGTGAAAGTAGGCACTAGTGTAGGGAGGTCACCACTGTATATAGTTACAAACAATAAATCACTTAGTTCATTCAAAGCCTGTCATTTCATGCCATCAAGCTTGGCGAACCCACACACACACCTAACGCTTCATTCCTGTGAAGTGTGAGAATGGCTGTGTTATGTCTCTCCCACACTGAGGACTGCGAAAAAAAAGCCCTGCTGCAGGCCCCACCACAACCCCCCCACCCTCCAACTTCCTGAGACCCTGTTCATGGAAGGAGCAAACACCCTCCCACCCATTCATCCGGACTAGAGCAGTTCAATTTTGCATCTCTTCACCTGAGCAATAGAATCCATGGGGCTGTTGAGGTGCTGATTGCCTGCCCACCTCTCGTGTAAGATGAAAGTGAGAACATGGCCACATACTTAGAGGGGCCGGCAGTGTCTGAGACTATTTATTCCAGCTTTGATGAACCCCATGATGTTCATTGGCAGGGCACATGTAGCTCTCTGTTTGGCAGCAGTCAGACATATCATTGACGATGAGAGAAGCGTCACTTTGTCCTCGCTGCAAGTCATCATCATTCTCTAGCAGAGTCAGGCCAATGGCTGCAGCTCCTGCCATTGAAAATATGTAACTAAATGGTTCAATACTGCTGGCACAACATCATTGGTTTGACCAACCAGTCCCTCTACGTCAGTTTGTACTGAGAACACGATGAAAACTTCCCCCCCCCGCCACTACCCCAAAGTTAGATTTCAGACTTGCCTCCTGGTTGACAATAGAGTTCACCCTTCCTCTTGACTAACCTTACTTCAAAATCTCACTTCTAGATTAACTAAGGAAGGAAGATAGGCACTTTGGCCCAGGAACATGCACACGCTGAAAGATTAGTTCCAACTCCCCCTACGCATGGCGTATCAGGAACACAAACCAATCCACCCCCCCCCCCCCCCCCCCCCCCCCCGCACAATACCGAAAGATAGGTCTTTAATCCTCTCTCACGGCCAGCTATAGGGTTACCACCTCCCTTGTTTAAGCTAGTTCTGCCATTGTTTCATCACCCCAAATAAAATACCTGGGTTACTTTTAATCACATGGCAAATAAAAGGTTGGACCTTGGGATAGCTGTAGCTAACTCTTATCGAGGTCTCATCTGGGGTGCCAAATTGTTATCCGGCTTTTAATTTAAACACCTTGCTAGCATTGCACTTTAATAAAACGAACAAGAACAGTAATTGACTCTTTAATTCCTTCAACAATTTCTCTCTTTATTTAACACTTCAGGTACCAACTCAAACTTAAACAGTTGCAACTCACTAACTCTTTTACTGAGTTTTAACACTTTAACTGAGCATCAACTTTAATTATTTAACTGAAAACAGATACTAACGAGTTTAGGAAAAACATTGGCCAATAAATATTTCTGATATAGAATCTATCTTATTCTCTGCGGAAAATTCCTTTAGTGCACACACTTCTTATGCTAGTTAGTCTCTATAGAGTTGTCGCTGGCGGTGACTTTTATCTACAAATCCTCCACTTGCTTCCAGAAGATTCTCTGTCATCCAGCCAGCTGTGTAACCAGAAACCGATCACATGGCTCGAACATCCAATGAAATTACTTGTGAATGATGCTATTACGCCTACTTCACATGACATGTACACACATAACAGCAATATAATTTGAGGCAACAATGTCTGAGTCAATGTCAACAACTTCCCTTATTTAGTCAACACAGGAAGCTTCAGACCACAGTTCCCAGATCAGATCCTGACCCAGAGCAACTTTACGACCTGCATCTGGTTTTAATTATAAGTTGACGAAAAATTCCAGCATGCTTAACTCTCAGCCAGAAAAGCCATTTTAAAGCCAATACTGCCAATATTGTTGTTAAATCATTGTTGTAGCTGTTCTTTCTCCGTCTACAAGGGAGTGGAATCACTTGTGGTTCCAGAATGATGATGCATGTTGCCATGGTGACTTAAGAGCTATGTGGGTGCAGTCTATCAGACCTTGCACCCGAGACATCCCTGTTAGGTGGGCAAAGCCCATGGCCTTGGCATCCTGATTCGCCTAGTGATGCGCGTTATCACACACGAGGTTTGAGATGCTCAGGAAATAAAGGCTTTTATTTGCTGTAACAACGAAGCTACTAATTATATACACGATCCCAGACTGAGGGGTCCCAGACAGAGCAGAGACCTTTATACCTCTCCCAGGAGGCGGAGCCTGACTGGGATGTACCACAATAACTATAATACAAGGTGTAACAGCCCAACCCTAACCCCAACAGCAACAAGTAGAACAACCCATCCCTAACCCCAACAGCAACATATATACATACTTGTAGTACTGGCCAGACCCTGGCTCAGTACTATCTAGTGGGAACCAACGATGGTTCACCACATTCACCCCTCCTTTGAAGACAAAGACTGGCGGGGTACAAAAAAACAGAATAACTTGTCATCAGTCTATAAGTTCAGACGGTCAGGGGGAACCGCACCGTCGTTGTGACCTCCTCAATACCGGCGATGACACTGGAGTAGGCACTCGCGGTGGCGTTCTCCCCAAGGCGATGTCCAACTGTTCCTCCACAGTTTCATGGGCCGGTTAACCCTGAGGTGATGGTAATCCATGGAGTTCCGACACGCCCTGAAGTGGCGACCATCCTCTGGACTCAGGCAAGCTGTACACGGGAGTAAAAGGGTTCAGTAATGGTCCCGATGCTGCCCATGCCGTGTCCGGAGGGGAAACAAGAGTTATGGGGTTTGTAAAAGGGGGTATGGCGCCAGGTCTCGGATCGAGACCGTGTCCTCTCGCCCGTCAGGGTATGCCACATAGGCATACTGAGGGTTGGCGTGGAGGAGATGGACCTGTTCGACCAACGGGTCGGACTTGCGGGCCCTAACATGTCGCCGCAGGAGGACAGGTCCTGAGTACGTCAACCAAGACGGTAATGAGGTCCCCGAGGAAGACTTCCGAGGCAATGAAAACAGACTCTCATGGGGAGTAGCGTTGGTTGCCGTACACAGGAGTGAGCGTATGGAATGGAGCGCATCAGGGAGCACCTCTTGCCAACGGGAGACTGGAAGGCTTTTTGACTTCAATGCCAGTAAGACAGCCTTCCAGACTGTAGCATTCTCACGTTCCACCTGTCCGTTACCCCTAGGGTTGTAGCTCGTGGTTCTACTAGAGGCAATCCCGTATGAGAGCAGGTATTGCCTCAAGTCATCGCTCATGAACGACGAGCCCCTGTCGCTGTGAATGTAGCTGGGGTACCCGAACAGGGTAAAAAGATCACGGAATGCCTTGATAACCGTGGCAGCGGATGTATCAGAGCAGGGAATAACAAAAGGGAATCTCGAGTACTCATCAATGATGTTGAGGAAGTACACATTCCGATCTGTTGAGGGAAGGGGGCCCTTAAAATCGACACTGAGTCTTTCGAAGGGACGAGTGGCCTTGACTAATTGTGCCCGGTCAGGTCGGTAAAAGTGCGGTTTGCATTCCGCGCATACCCGACAGCTTCTTGTTATGGACCTGACATCCTCCACCGAGTAGGGCAGATTGCGGGCTTTTATAAAGTGGTAGAGCCGAGTGACCCCAGGATGGCATAGGTCATTATGGAGAGCCTGCAACGGTCCTCCTGTATACTGGCGCATGTTCCACGCGAGAGGGCATCCGAGGGCTCATTGAGTTTCCCTGGACGATACATGATGTCATAGTTATAGGTGGAGAGTTCAATTCTCCACCGCAAGATCTTGTCGTTCTTGATCTTGCCCCTCAGCGTGTTATTAAACATGAACGCCACGGACCGCTGGTCCATGATCAGGGTGAACCGTTTTCCCGCCAAGTAATGGCGCCAGTGCCTGACGGCCTCTACAATGGCCTGGGCCTCCTTTTCCACCGCTGAATGCCGAATTTCGGGGCCTTGGAGGGTGCGGGAAAAAAAGGCGACGGGCCTGCCCGCCTGGTTAAGTGTGACGGCCAGGGCGAAATCAGATGCATCGCTCTCCACCTGAAAGGGGATGGACTCATCAACAGCGTGCATCGTAGCTTTTGCGATGTCGGCTTTTAGTTTATCAAAGGCCAATCGGGCCTCTGGTGTTAGGGGAAAAGAAGTGGACTTGATGAGCGAACGGGCTTTGTCCGCATAATTGGGAACCCACTGTGCATAATAAGAGAAGAAGCCTAAGCATCTTCTCAGTGCTTTTGCACTAGCAGGCAAGGGAAGTTCAGAAAGGGGGCGCATATGGTCTGGTTCAGGGCCAATGACCCCGTTTTCCATCACGTATCCTAGGATGGCTAAACGGCACGTACGAAACACACACTTCTCCCTGTTGTAGGTCAAGTTCAGGCGAGATGCAGTGCGTAGGAAATTCAGATTCGTGTTGTGGTCCTGCTGGTCATGGCCGCAGATGGTGACGTTATCCAGGTACGGGAAGGTAGCCCGCAGCCCGTTCTGGTCCACCATTCGGTCCATAGCACGCTGGAAGACCGAGACCCCATTGGTGACACCAAAGGGAACCCTTAGAAAGTGATACAAGCGACCATCCGCCTCAAAAGCCGTGTATTGTCGGTCCTCTGGGCGAATGGGGAGTTGGTGGTAGGCAGACTTGAGGTCTATGGTGGAGAACACCCGGTACTGCGCAATCTGATTGACCATGTCAGATATGCGCGGGAGGGGATAC
This sequence comes from Mustelus asterias, assembly GCF_964213995.1. Classification (NCBI taxonomy): domain Eukaryota; kingdom Metazoa; phylum Chordata; class Chondrichthyes; order Carcharhiniformes; family Triakidae; genus Mustelus; species Mustelus asterias. The sequence goes on along the minus strand of NC_135803.1, from coordinate 91,216,660 downwards.
GCATCCAGCTGCGTGTATCTATTAATGGTCTGACTATAGTCAATGACCATCCGGGGTTTGTTCCCACTCTTGACCACCACGACCTGCGCTCTCCACGGACTAGCGCTCGGTTGTATGATCCTTTCCTTGAGGAGCCGCTGAACTTCAGATCGAATGAAGATCCGAGCCTCAGCGCTGTAACGTCTACTCTTAGTCGCAATGGGCTTGCAGCCTGGCACAAGATTCTGGAACAGGGAGGGTGTGGTAATCTTCAGCGTCGAGGGGCTACAGGCGGGGCGCGTTGGGCAATTTGGAGGCTGCTGTTCTCCCACTGAAAGCGAAGGGAGTGGCCCACCGTACTGTAGGGTTACACTCCTCAAGTGGACCATGAAGTTTAGTCCGAGAAGTATTGGCGCGCAAAGGTGCAGCAACACCAGGAGCTTGAAACGCTCGTAAACTGTGCCTTGCACCATTAAAGTTACCACGCAACTCCCTAGCATGGTGACAGACCGGGACCTTGATGCCATAGAAATTGTCTGTTTGACAGGTTGAATCCGGAGTCCACACCGCTTCACAGCGTCTGGGTGGATAAAACTCTCAGTGCTCCCGCTGTCAAACAGACAATAAATCAAGTGGTCGTTTACCTGAATGTCCATCATAGACTTGTCAAGTCTATGAGGCTTGGCCTGGTCCAGGATGATCGACGCCACCGTTGGTTCATGAACGCCACTGCAGGCGGCTGAGATTGACGAGGATGACCCCTGCTGGTCGTTCGCGGTCGGTGCCGACCAACATGGCCGCTCCCATAGGTCGCACGTGGGTGATGGCGCCAAACTCAGCGACCCCTGGTGGTCACACCTCTCTGACTCCGTCGACCGTAATGGCGTCGTCCTGGCCTCGCACGTGGACGAAACCCTCGACGATGCCGACGACGAAGAACCGGGCTCCGAGGAATCGCAGGCCGCACTGCTGTTCCGAGAAGCAGATTTAGATCGGCACACTTTCGAATAGTGCCCCTTCTTACCGCAGGCGGAGCACAACACAGCTTTAGCGGGACACCGTTGCCGAGTATGCTTCACTCCCCCACAGAAGTAACACCGCGGGCCGCCCGGAGCTGCTGCCGTCGTCTGGCCCGAGTGTGAGCACGCCATCACGCAGCTTTTCGAACCTGAGGGACGAGGAGGGATCAGCGACTGCTCCTGCCACGTTGTCTCCATGTGGTCTTCAGGATACAATACTAGGCTTTCGGAGGCCGTCTCCAGCATCTCCGCTCGTTCTATTGCCTGGGTGAGGTCAAGATTACCTTTCTCCTGTAGTTTGAGTCGGATGTAAGATGGTCCGACTCCCGCCACAAACGCATCTCGAGCGAGGTCGCTCATATTCTGCTCTGCCGACACTGCTTTGAAGTTACAGCCCCTGGCTAGCTGTAGGAGCTCGTTCGCGTATTCCTCCGTCGTTTCGCCGGACTGCCGTCGTCGAGTGGTTAAGAGGTAACGAGCGTGCATTTCGTTGGGCGGTTTAATATAACGCTTCTTAAGAAGCTCGAGGGCCTTTGTGTAGTCGGTGGCCGCACGGATCGCGAGGTAGACAGTGTCGCTTACCCTCGCATGAAGGACCCGGAGTCTGTCATCATCTGTGGTGACCGCTGCGGAGGCTGCCAGGTAGTCCTCAATACATTTCAACCAGTGGTCGAAGGTGTTAGAGGCGCCCGCCGCACGTGGATCCAGTGTAAGGCGTTCAGGCTTCAGTATTTGCTCCATACTCTCTATATCGTTTTTTTTCCGACGAGAGTTTATTTACAGCAAATAAAATTGATGCGCGTTATCACACACGAGGCTTGAGATGCTCAGGAAATAAAGGCTTTTATTTGCTGTAACAACGAAGCTCCTAATTATATTCACGATCCCAGACTGAGGGGTCCCAGACAGAGCAGAGACCTTTATACTTCTCCCAGGAGGCGGAGCCCGACTGGGATGTACCACAATAACTATAATACAAGGTGTAACAGCCCAACCCTAACCCCAACAGCAACAAGTAGAACAACCCATCCCTAACCCCAACAGCAACATATATACATACTTGTAGTACTGGCCAGACCCTGGCTCAGTACTATCTAGTGGGAACCAACGATGGTTCGTCACATTCACCCCTCCTTTGAAGACAAAGACCGGCGGGGTACAAAAAAAAGAATAATTTGTCATCAGTCTATAAGTTCAGACGGTCAGGGGGACCGCACCGTCGTTGTGACCTCCTCAATACCGGCGATGACACCGGCGTAGGCACTCGTGGTGGCGTTCTCCCCAAGGCGATGTCCAACTGTTCCTCCACAGTCTCACGGGCCGGTTGACCCCGAGGTGATGGTAATCCATGGAGTTCCGACACACCCTGAAGTAGCGACCATTCTCTGGACTCAGGCAAGCTGTACACGGGAGTAAAAGGGTTCAGTAATGGTCCCGATGCTGCCCGCGCCGTGTCCGGGGGAGAAACAAGAGTTATGGGGTTTGTAACAGGGGGTATGGGAGCGACAGGGGTTTCTACGTCCCCTGCTGGCGCCAGGTCTCGGATCGAGACCGTGTCCTCTCGCCCGTCAGGGTATGCCACATAGGCATACTGAGGGTTGGCGTGGAGGAGATGGACCTGTTCGACCAACGGGTCGGACTTGCGGGCCCTAACATGTCGCCGCAGGAGGACAGGTCCTGAGTACGTCAACCAAGACGGTAATGAGGTCCCCGAGGAAGACTTCCGAGGGAATGAAAACAGCCTCTCATGGGGAGTAGCATTGGTTGCGTACACAGGAGTGAGCGTATGGAATGGAACGCATCAGGGAGTACCTCTTGCCAACGGGAGACTGGAAGGCTTTTTGACTTCAACGCCAGTAAGACAGCCTTCCAGACTGTAGCATTCTCACGTTCCACCTGTCTGTTACCCCTAGGGTTGTAGCTCGTGGTTCTACTAGAGGCAATCCCGTATGAGAGCAGGTATTGCCTCAAGTCATCGCTCATGAATGACGAGCCCCTGTCGCTGTGAATGTAGCTGGGGTACCCGAACAGGGTGAAAAGATCACGGAATGCCTTGATAACCGTGGCAGCGGATGTATCAGAGCAGGGGATAACAAAAGGGAATCTCGAGTACTCATCAATGATGTTGAGGAAGTACACATTCCGATCTGTCCGATCCTTAAAGTCGACACTGAGTCTTTCGAAGGGACGAGTGGCCTTGACTAATTGTGCCCGGTCAGGTCGGTAAAAGTGCGGTTTGCATTCCGCGCATACCCGACAGCTTCTTGTTATGGACCTGACATCCTCCACCGAGTAGGGCAGATTGCGGGCTTTTATAAAGTGGTAGAGCCGAGTGACCCCAGGATGGCATAGGTCATTATGGAGAGCCTGCAACGGTCCTCCTGTATACTGGCGCATGTTCCACGCGAGAGGGCATCCGAGGGCTCATTGAGTTTCCCTGGACGATACATGATGTCATAGTTATAGGTGGAGAGTTCAATTCTCCACCGCAAGATCTTGTCGTTCTTGATCTTGCCCCTCAGCGTGTTATTAAACATGAACGCCACGGACCGCTGGTCCATGATCAGGGTGAACCGTTTTCCCGCCAAGTAATGGCGCCAGTGCCTGACGGCCTCTACAATGGCCTGGGCCTCCTTTTCCACCGCTGAATGCCGAATTTCGGGGCCTTGGAGGGTGCGGGAAAAAAAGGCGACGGGCCTGCCCGCCTGGTTAAGTGTGACGGCCAGGGCGAAATCAGATGCATCGCTCTCCACCTGAAAGGGGATGGACTCATCAACAGCGTGCATCGTAGCTTTTGCGATGTCGGCTTTTAGTTTATCAAAGGCCAATCGGGCCTCTGGTGTTAGGGGAAAAGAAGTGGACTTGATGAGCGAACGGGCTTTGTCCGCGTAATTGGGAACCCACTGTGCATAATAAGAGAAGAAGCCTAAGCATCTTCTCAGTGCTTTTGCACTAGTGGGCAGGGGAAGTTCAAAGAGGGGCGCATACGGTCTGGATCAGGGCCAATGACCCCGTTTTCCACCACGTATCTGAGGATGGCTAAACGGCGCGTACGAAACACACACTTCTCCCTGTTGTAGGTCAGGTTCAGGCGAGATGCAGTGCATAGGAAATTCAGGAGATTTGTGTCGTGGTCCTGCTGGTCATGGCCGCAGATGGTGACGTTATCCAGGTACGGGAAGGTAGCCCGCAGCCCGTTCTGGTCCATCATTCGGTCCATAGCACGCTGGAAGACCGAGACACCATTGGTGACACCAAAGGGAACCCTGAGAAAGTGATACAAGCGACCACCGCCTCAAAAGCCGAGTATTGTCGGTCCTCTGGGCGAATGGGGAGTTGGTGGTAGGCAGACTTGAGGTCTATGGTGGAGAACACCCGGTACTGCGCAATCTGATTGACCATGTCAGATATGCGCGGGAGGGGATACGCATCCAGCTGCGTGTATCTATTAATGGTCTGACTATAGTCAATGACCATCCGGGGTTTGTTCCCACTCTTGACCACCACGACCTGCGCTCTCCACAGACTAGCGCTCGGTTGTATGATCCTTTCCTTGAGGAGCCGCTGAACTTCAGATCGAATGAAGATCCGAGCCTCAGCGCTGTAACGCCTACTCTTAGTCGCAATGGGCTTGCAGCCTGGCACAAGATTCTGGAACAGGGAGGGTGTGGCAATCTTCAGCGTCGAGAGGCTACAGGCGGGGCGCGTTGGGCAATTTGGAGGCTGCTGTTCTCCCACTGAAAGCGAAGGGAGTGGCCCACCGCACTGTAGGGTTACACTCCTCAAGTGGACCATGAAGTTTAGTCCGAGAAGTATTGGCGCGCAAAGGTGCGGCAACACCAGGAGCTTGAAACGCTCGTAAACTGTGCCTTGCACCGTTAAAGTTACCACGCAACTCCCTAGCATGGTGACAGACCGGGACCTTGATGCCATAGAAATTGTCTGTTTGACAGGTTGAATCCGGAGTCCACACCGCTTCACAGCGTCTGGGTGGATAAAACTCTCAGTGCTCCCGCTGTCAAACAGACAATAAATCAAGTGGTCGTTTACCTGAATGTCCATCATAGACTTGTCAAGTCTATGAGGCTTGGCCTGGTCCAGGATGATCGACGCCACCGTTGGTTCATGAGCGCCACTGCAGGCAGCTGAGATTGACGAGGATGACCCCTGCTGGTCGTTCGCGGTCGGTGCCGACCAACATGGCCGCTCCCATAGGTCGCACGTGGGTGATGGCGCCAAACTCAGCGACCCCTGGTGATCACACATCTCCGACTCCGTCGACCGTAATGGCGTCGTCCTGGCCTCGCACGTGGACGAAACCCTCGACGATGCCGGCGACGAAGAACCGGGCTCCGAGGAATCGCAGGCCGCACTGCTGTTCCGAGAAGCAGGTTTAGATCGGCACACTTTCGAATAGTGCCCCTTCTTACCGCAGGCGGAGCACAACACAGCTTTAGCGGGACACCGTTGCTGAGTATGCTTCGCTCCCCAACGGAAGTAACACAGCGGGCTGCCCGGAGCTGCTGCCGTTGTCTGGCCCGAGTGTGAGCACGCCATCACGCAGCTTTTCGAACCCGAGGGACGAGGCGGGATCAGCGACTGCTCCTGCCACGTTGTCTCCACGTGGTCTTCAGGATACAATACTAGGCTTTTGGAGGCCGTCTCCAACATATCCGCTAGTTCTATTGCCTTAGTGAGGTCAAGATTACCTTTCTCCAGTAGTCTGAGTCGGATGTAAGATGATCCGATTCCCGCCACAAACGCATCTCGAGCGAGGTCGTTCATATTCTGATCTGCCGACACTGCTTTGCAGTTACAGCCCCTGGCTAGCTGTAGGAGCTCGTTCGCGTACTCTTCCGTCGTTTCGCCGGACTGCCGTCGTCGAGTGGCTAAGAGGTATCGAGCATGCATTTCGTTGGGCGGTTTAATGTTACGCTTCTTAAGAAGCTCGAGGGCCTTTGTGTAGTTGGTGGCCGCACGGATCGCGAGGTAGACGGTGTCGCTTACCCTCGCATGAAGGACCCGGAGTCTGTCATCATCTGTGGTGACCGCTGCGGAGGCTGCCAGATAGTCCTCAAAACATTTCAACCAGTGGTCGAAGGTGTTGGAGGCGCCCGCCGCACGTGGATCCAGTGTAAGACGTTCAGGTTTCAATATCTGCTCCATACTCTCTGTATCGTTTTTTTTTCCGACAAGAGTTTACTTAACAGCAAATAAAATTGATGCGCGTTATCACACACGAGGCTTGAGATGCTCAGGAAATAAAGGCTTTTATTTGCTGTTACAACTAAGCTACTAATTATATACACGATCCCAGACTGAGGGGTCCCAGACAGAGCAGAGACCTTTATACCTCTCCCAGGAGGCGGAGCCTGACAGGGATGTACCACAATAACTATAATACAAGGTGTAACAGCCCAACCCTAACCCCAACAGCAACAAGTAGAACAACCCATCCCTAACCCCAACAGCAACATATATACATACTTGTAGTACTGGCCAGACCCTGGCTCAGTACTATCTAGTGGGAACCAACGATGGTTCACCACAAGGACGCATCTACGTTCTTGGGGCTTGGTGTTTCAAAGGCTTAACATTTGTCCCCAGACTGTGCAACTAGATCTAGATCTGGATATTATACTGGCTTGCTGGGGTCCTCCCAAGATTCGTCAGTTAGTCGCTCTGGCCACAACTTTCATCTCAGTGAACATATGCAATCTTGAAACGTATGCAATTAACTTTTCAAGTAATTGCCTATCTTCAGGGTTTTCAATGCTGTACAATTAAGCAGCCTTGCATGAGGGCGATCAATGCACTCTCACTGCTGGAACTGAGTCAGATTTCACAGAGAAGTGGATTTTAACTTCCTGTCTAGTAATCCCCGCTGGTCTCACACCATTGACAGAGTGAAGGTTGTAGGTTTCACCCTCCCACAAGTGAGAGGGTCTTTATGCCCCATCAGGCAGGGTAGCTTTCCACCACTGATATCCGCAAACTGCCCTTGCAGTCTGGCATTTCCCAAAGCAGGACCCCAAGGTCTCATAGTTACCTTCAGTACTGTCCCTCTGTTATGGCTACCACCTACATGGTTTGCAGCTCCAACAAGGAAAGGTACCCAATCAGCTATTGTTTGAAGACAAACCCAGTGTGGAGAACCGGGAAGCGATGTCTGCTTGGCAGCCAGCACATCCCCTCGGAGGTGTACTGGTATGAAGGGAAGATATGGCCTCTGAGAGACCCACACACACACCCTGACACCCCTTCCCCCCGATGGCGGCAATGACCCTCAACCATGGCCCTGAGCTGCACTTGTGGGCATTCCCACACTCTGCCTGGTGAAAAGTGTGTTGGACTGCCCAGGAAGTAATGGCCGCCTGAGGGCTCACCTCCAATATCCCCCTTGGTGGTGACGGTGCCAGGTTCACACTTATGTAGACCTGTTACATAGAACATTGAACAGTACAGTACAGGAACAGGTCCTTCGGCCCACAATGTTGTGCCGAATGTGACACCAACTTAAACTAATCCCTTCTGCCTGCCTTTGGTCCATATCCCTTTATTCCTTGCATATTCATGTGCTTATCTAAGAGTCCCTTAAACACCCCTATCTTATCTGCCTCCACCACCACTCCGGGCAGCGTGTTCTAGACACCTACCACTCTCTGTGTAAAAAAACTTGCCCCTCACATCTTTGAATATTTCCCCCTCTCACCTGAAGTCCCCCACTTAGTGTTGGACATTTCAACTCCGGGAAAAAGATTCTGACTGTCAACCCTATCTGTGCCTCTCATAATTTTATAGACTTCTTTCAAGTCTCCCCTCGGGCTCTGCCGCTCCAGAGAAAACAGCCCTGGTTTGTCCAGCCTCTCCTTGTAGCTCACACCCTCTAATCCAGGCAGCATCCTGGTAAACCTCTTCTGTAACCTCCCCAAAACCTCCACATCCTTCCTGTAATGTGGCGACCAGAATTGAATGCAATACTCTAAGTGTGGCCTAACCAAAGTTTTATAAAGCTGCAACATGACATACTCAATGCCCCAACCAATAAAGGCAAGCATGCTGTTAGTCTTTTTTACCACCCTATTACTTATGTGGCCACTTTCAGGGAGCTATGGACTTGAGGCCCAAGATCTGTGCATCAATGCTGTTCAGGATCCTGCCATTAACTGTATACTTACCCTTAAAATTTGATCTCCCAAAGTGCAGCACCTCACACTTGCCAGATTAAACTCCATCTGCCATTTCTCCACTCATATCTGCAACGGATCTACATCCTGCTGTATCTATTGACAACCTTCTACACTATCCACAGCTCCACCTATCTTTGTGTTGTCTGCAAACTTACTAACCCACCCATCTATGTTTTCATCCAAGTCATTTATATATATATCACAACCAGCAGAGGTCCCAGTACGGACCTTTGTAGAACAGTAGTGACTAGTGACTAGTGACCTCCAGCAGAAAAACGTCCTTCCACCACTACTCTTTGACTTCTATGGGCAAGCCAATTCTGAATCCAAGCAGCCAAGCCACATGCATCTTAATCTTCTGGATGAACTTACCATGAGGGACCTGGTCAAAATCCTTGCTAAAATCCACGTACACAACAGCCACTGCTCTAACCTTATCAATCACCTTCATCACCTTCTTGAAAAAATCAATCAAATTATTAAGACCTGCCCCGCACAAAGCCATGCTAACTTTCCCAAATTAGACCATGCTTTTTAAAAATTTTTTAAAAATTGCATGTAAATCCTATCCCTAAGAATCCTCTCCAATAGCTTCCCAACAATCGATGTGAGACTCACCGGTCTATAATTTCCTGGATTATCCCCATTTGCCTTCTTGAACAAAGGAACAACATTAACTGTTGTAAATAGTGCTGATGTGATGTCACATCAGCTCCAGCTGAATATTTGGTGCCCAGCTCAATATCCAGCATGAGTCTTGCTAATGATATGCTGATGCATTCAAATTAGGTTTACGCCCTTCCACGGCGTGTTCCATATCACTCTGTGATGCGCGATTAAATCACTCGGGAGGCTAGAATGTACCCGGGAAATAAAGGCTTTTATTACTGACAAGAATGGAGCACACTATATACAATACAATCCCAGACTAAAGGGTCTCCAGGCAGTGCAGTGACCTTTATACTTCCCCTGGTAGGCGGAGCCAACTGGAGTGTACCACAGAACAATATCAACAGGTAGAACAGCCCAACCCTAACACCAACAGTAATTACAGTAACATATCTACAAACCCCACAGTGCTGACCATCCATGGCTCAGCACTCATAGTGGCAACCAACTATGGTTCACCACATTCACCCCTCCTTTAAAAACAAAGGCCGGTGGGGCAAAAAAAAACAGAACAACTGTTCATATAATCACAAGTTCAGTCGTATTGGAGGACCGCACCGTCTCTGCGACCTCCTCAACACTGGCGGTAACGCCGGTTCTGGTGACCGTGGTGACCTTCTCTCCAAGGCGGTGTCCAGTGACTCCTCCAGTTCCTCACGGACAGGTGGACCACGAGGTGGCGACAATCTGCTGGACTCGAGCATGCCTCGAGGTGGTGACAATCTCCTGGACTCAGGCAAGCTGTACACGGGAGTAAGAGGATTAAGTGGTGGTCCCGATACTGCCCGCGCCGAGTCAGGAGGGGAGATAAGGGTCGGGGGGTCCCTAACTAGGGGTGTGGGAGCGACTGGGGTGACCAAGTCCCCTGCTGGCGCCAGATCTCTAATCGAGACCGTGTCCTCTCGCCCGTCAGGATATGCCACATAGGCATATTGAGGGTTGGCGTGGAGGAGATGGACCTGTTCAACCAAAGGGTCGGACTTGCGGGTCCTAACATGCCGCCGCAGGAGGACAGGTCCTGAGTGCGTCAACCAAGACGGTAATGAGGTCCCAGAGGAAGACTTCCTAGGGAAGGAAAACATCCTCTCATGTGGAGTAGCGTTGGTTGCCGTACACAGGAGTGAGCGGATAGAATGGAGCGCATCAGAGAGTACCTCTTGCCAACGGGAGACTGGAAGACCTTTAGACCTCAACGCCAGTAAGACAGCCTTCCAGACTGTAGCATTTTCTCGTTCAACCTGTCCGTTACCCCTAGGGTTGTAACTCGTAGTTCTACTTGAGGCAATCCCTTTTGAGAGCAGGTATTGCCTCAAGTCGTCACTCATGAATGACGAGCCCCTATCACTGTGGATATAGCTGGGTAACCGAGCAGGGTGAAAAGATCCCGTAATGCTTTAATGACCGTGGCAGTGGTCGTATCAGAACAGGGAATGACAAAAGGGAATCGTGAGTACTCATCAATCACATTGAGGAAGTACACATTCCGATCTGTCGAAGGAAGGGGGCCCTTAAAGTCCACACTCAGTCTTTCAAAAGGGCGAGTGGCTTTAATGAGGTGTGCCCTGTCAGGTCGGTAGAAGTGCGGTTTGCATTCAGCACATACCTGGCAGCTTCGGGTTATGGACCTGACATCCTCCACTGAGTAGGGTAGATTCCGGGCCTTTACGAAATGGAAGAGCCGAGTGACCCCTGGATGGCAGAGATCATTGTGGAGGGCCTATAATCGATTCTCCTGCACACTTGCACATGTTCCACGCGACAGGGCGTCTGAAGGCTCATTGAGCTTCCTTGGACGGTACATGATATCATAATTGTAGGTGGAGAGTTCGATTCTCCACCTCAAGATTTTATCATTTTTGATCTTACCCCGTAACATGTTGTTGAACATGAACGCCACGGACCGCTGGTCCGTGAGCAGGGTGAATCGTTTGCCCGCCAAGTAATGGCACAAATGCCGAACGGCCTCCACAATGGCCTGGGCCTCCTTTTCCACCGCAGAGTGTTGAATTTCGGGGCCTTGGAGGGTGCGAGAGAAAAAGGCGACGGGCCTGCCCGCCTGGTTAAGTGTGGCGGCCTAGGCGAAATCCGATGCATCACTCTCCACCTGAAAGGGGATGGACTCATCAACAGCGTGCATCGTGGCTTTCGCGATGTTGGCTTTTATCCCTTCAAAGGCTAAGCGAGCCTCTGTTGCTAGGGGAAAGGAGGTAGACTTGATGAGCGGACGGGCTTTGTCCGCATAATTGGGAACCCACTGTGCATAGTAAGAGAAGAAGCCTAAGCATCTTCTCAGTGCTTTGATGCTAGTGGGCAGGGGAAGTTCCAGTAGGGGATGCATATGGTCTGGATCAGGCCAAGGACCCCGTTTTCCACCATGTATCCGAGAATTGCTAAACGGCGCTTGCGAAATACGCACTTCTCCCTGTTGTAGGTCAGATTCAGGCGAGACGCAGTGCGTAAAAATCTAAGGAGGTTGGCATCGTGGTCCTGTTGGTCATGGCCGCAGATAGTGACATTATCCAGGTACGGGAAGGTAGCCCGCAGCCCGTTTTGGTCCACCATTCGGTCCATTGCACGCTGGAAGACCGAGACCCCATTCGTGACGCCAAAGGGAACCCTTAAAAAGTGATAAAGGCAACCATCCGCCTCAAAGGCCGTGTATTTTCAGTCCTCTGGGCGAATGGGGAGCTGGTGGTAAGCCGACTTCAAGTCAATGGTGGAGAACACCCGGTACTGCGCAATCTGGTTGACCATGTCAGATATGCGCGGGAGAGGATACGTATCCAGCTGTGTGTATCTATTAATGGTCTGACTATAGTCTATGACCATCCGGGGTTTGTGTCCAGTTTTAACCACCACTACTTGTGCTCTCCATGGACTAGAGCTAGGTTGGATGATCCCTTCCTTGAGGAGCCACTGAACCTCAGATCGAATAAAGATCCGATCCTCAGCGCTGTAACGCCTGCTCTTGGTTGCGATGGGCTTGCAGCCTGGCACAAGGTTCTCGAATAAGGATGGTGGGGTGATTCTGAGTGTCGAGAGGCTACACGTGGAGCGCACTGGGCAATTTGGAGGCTGCTGTGCTCCCACTGAAAGTGGAGGGAGCGGCCCATCGTACTGCAGGGTTACACTCCTCAGGTGGACCATAAAGTCTAGTCCCAGGAGCATCGGAGCGCAAAGGTGCGGTAACACAAGGAGCCTGAAGTTCTCGTAAACTGTGCCCCGCACCGTCAAGTTGACCACGCAGCTCCCTAGCACGGTAACAGACCGGGACCTCAACGCCATCGAAATTGTCTGTCTGACAGTCCGTACTCGGAGGCCGCACCGTTTCACGGTGTCAGGGTGAATGAAACTCTCCGTGCTCCCGCTGTCAAACAAACAATGAATTTGGCGTCCGTTTACCTCTATGTCCATCATGGACTTGTCGAGTCTGTGAGGCTTGACCTGGTCCAGGATGATTGACGCCACCGTCGGATCTTGGGTGCCGCTGCAGGCAGCTGAGATGGTTGATGATGATGACCCCTGCTGGTCGTCCGCGGTCAGTGCTGACCAAAATGGCTGCGCCCATGGATCGCACGTGTTCGGTGTCGCTAAAAGTGGCAGCCCCTGCAGGTCGCACGTGTCTTGCGTCTCCGTCGTCAGGAATGGCGGCGCTCTGGAATCGCACGTGGTGGAGGACCTCGAAGATGCTGGAGACAAGGAGACAGGCTCAGGAGAATCACACGCCGCACTGCTATGTTTGGAGGGTGGTTTGGTCCTGCAGACTTTGGCATAATGCCCTTTCTTTCCGCACGCGGAGCACAATACCGTTCTGGCTGGACATCGTTGCCGAGGGTGCTTCGCCAATCCGCAGAAGTAACACCGCAGGCCTCCTGGAGCTGCCGCTGTCGTCAGGTCCGAGGTTGGGAACACAATCGCGCAGTTTTTCGGAGCCGCTGGATAAAGCAGAGTCGGTGGCTGTACTTGCCACGATGTTCCCACATGGTCGGTGGGGTACGTTTCTAGGCTTCTGGAGGCCGTCTCCATAGCGTCAGCCAATTCTACTCTCTTAGCGAGGTCTAGGTTACCTTGCTCTAACAGCCAGAGGCGAATGTACGATGAGCCGATTCCCGCCACGAACGCATCGCAGATCAAGTCGCTCGTATACTGGGCCGCCGACACTGACTTGCAGTTGCAGGCTCTGGCTAGCTGCTGGAGTTCACCCAGGTACTGTTCTGTCGTTTCGCCGGGCTGCCGCCGTCGAGTGGCTAGAAGGTGTTGAGCATGGATCTCGTTTGGCGGTTTGTTGTACCGCTTCTTAAGTAGTTCGATGGCCCCTTTGTAGTCTTGGGCATCACGGATTACTAAGTATACGGTGTCGCCTACCCTCGCGTGGAGGACCCGCAGTCTATCGGCGTCGTTTTGGATGGCTGTTGAGGCATCGATGTAGTCTTGAAAACACTTTAACCAATGGTCGAAAGTGTTCGACGCTCCTGCCGCACGTGGGTCTAGTGTAAGCCGATCGGGTTTCAACATTTGCTCCATGGTTTTCAAAATTTTGTCAGTAATAAAATTGATGCGCGATTAAATCACTCGGGAGGCTAGAATGTACCCGGGAAATAAATGCTTTTATTACTGACAAGAATGGAGCACACTATATACAATACAATCCCAGACTAAAGGGTCTCCAGGCAGTGCAGTGACCTTTATACTTCCCCTGGTAGGCGGAGCCAACTGGAGTGTACCACAGAACAATATCAACAGGTAGAACAGCCCAACCCCAACACCAACAGTAATTACAGTAACATATCTACAAACCCCATAGTGCTGACCATCCATGGCTCAGCACTCATAGTGGTAACCAACTATGGTTCACCACACTCTGCCAGCGAGGTTAGTTCAAAATCGGAAAACATGATCTCGCCGACGAGAATCATGCTTTTCCAAGCTCTCCGCATATCGAGCTCGGGCCGCCATTCCCACAGACGGTGAATGTGGGCTCAAGGTTCTGACTATACTGCTTATCCTTCACTTCTTATCAAATTTTATAGAGTGCAAAATCAGTGATTGGAACATACACTTTGGAAGCTGAAATATCATGAACAAATGTTTAAAAAATGGGCTATTTTTATCAAAATGGAAAAATAAATATTACACAAATATGAAATTAGTTTTCCAGGGTGAGAGAGGTTTTACAGCAGTAGTTATGGCTTTAATATGGTGTTAAAAATCCAGTTACCCCTCATTAACAAGGTATAACTTTTTTAAGGCTTTGACAAAGAGTCATTTGGACTCGAAACATCCACTCTTTTCTCTCCTTACAAATGCTGCCAGACCTGCTGAGATTTTCCAGCATTTTCTCTTTCGATAACTTTTTTAAGGGTGGTTACAGCAAATTAATCGCATAAAAGGCCAAATTTCCATAAAACCAGTGATTTATAACAGATTTCAGTCTGTAGAGATTTCAACAGCACATCCTATGAGGAAGCATGAAGTCAGAGAGGGCAACTTCTGGTTTTCTGCATCTAACTGTGCATGTGTGGACTCCAGAAGTTACTTTCAGTTTCAGAGGAGTAATGCTGGTGAATGCCAGGCCACTGTTTTACACAATCCCCTCTGTCAGAATATACCTCAGGGCTGGGTACCTCAGAGTATATTCTGGCAGCAGAGGCGGCATACAATTAGCCGCTGGTGGCTTCTTCCAGTCCTGCTAATGTCTACTATGTTTGCATGGCTCACCTATCTTGCCACGATGCAATCAAAGTAGAGAATGATTTCACAAAAAATGTGACCTGCATGCAAACACTTCAAATCTGAACTTTAAAAACTGTTGCCGGCTTTACTTTTTGTTAAATTGTTAGTTAACACTTAACAAGAATGCTGATCATTAATACTCCCAGTAGAATGCTACACAGATTGTTAACATTGCCATTAGACATATATTCAGCAAATGTTAGACACAGTCTTCACGAGGAGGCCAGTTAGCTCTTTGGCTAGCATGTGGATCTGAATAATAACAGTATGGTGTTCATTCCCATTTCCCAAGGTAGACTCAGAACTTGCCTTCTCACCCTACTTGTAGTAAAGAATCATGGCACCTTGCCACAGTTCAGCAAATAATCACCAAAAGCCTGCTTTTTGGCAGAAAACAGAAGAAGATGGTCTTCATTAATAGTCCAGCAAGTGTACCACGCACGAACAAATAAAATCTTTAATGCACTTGATCCTTTCTGCTAAACTGCTATTTGGGGGTACACTTTCTGTTGACTTCCTACTGGTTGTTCTAATACTCTATCAACACCAATCTCTGTCCATTGCCTCTCCATCTGGCCCATTTGTTAGCATCTAACTTTCAAATCTCTACTCCACCTCCATTTTACTCACTCTCAGCTTCTATCTCCATGCTCTCTCTCTCCCAGTGAATTTAGTTTCAGACGTTGGGAATGATTTATCCACCTCACTATTGTTAGATTCAAGAATTCACTGATACCTAGTGGTCTCTGGTACAAACGTACGAGTTTATTCAGTTGTCTCATTACAAGATGTTCACCAGCTTCTCAGTCTTGCTCCCCCTCCCTCTCTCTCCTACATGATGTCACCAGTTCCCTTGCTCTTGTTCTCTGTCTTACAGTCATTATTATACATTATTTCAGAGAACACCCGCTTCATATTCATTGGTTAGTTGAACACGTTCGCATAAAGTGACCAACACTGATTAGTCTGGACCTTTGGTCCTGTATTATTCATGAGTTAGTAGTTTCTGTTGAGGTTAGCAAAATCACACTACGAGTACATGACAAGCAGAGCAGCACATCTCAATATGTTGTAACATTGTAACATGACCCCAGCACAAGTGAAACTTGAAGCTTCAGTAGAATTTATCCCGTATGAAAATGCTAATACAAATACACCATAGAAAATGTTATAAAAAAAGTTAAATAAAACAGTGGCTCCCCACACTACGAATTAAATTCATCTGTGAACAAAAGCATTTAGTATACCTGGAGGGAAAAAGGATTAGGGTCTACACAAGGTTGATTGTAAGAATATCTGTAATTTTTCCACAAAAATGTAGAAAGACAATTCTGTTGAATTCAAAGCAAGTGACAACTCCTACTGTTGCCTAAATATGACAAACTGGCACATTAATGACCCAAAAACAGTGTATGTTGATCCCTCCTGATGAGTCTGCAATCTGTTCCAAGAAATTATATTGTAAGCATTAATTAATGCAATGCAACCTGTGATAAATGGAAAATCTGTTCCAGTTCAAATGCAGGTATGTATTTATGATTCTCTGAGCAGGTGTGCACTTTGATGCTATTTGCCAATGTTTCCAGAAGAACCTTAAAGACAGGTAAAACACTTCTGGACGATAGTGTAGTTCCCTAAAGCTGTCCAGAATGTCTCAAACCTGGTTCATGACAGTTGTCAAAACACTCCTTGTGATTCACAGTCTACCTTGGGCAGGGAAGAAGTGCGTGGAGAAGACTGCCAATGGTCTACCACGGCTTGGTGCTAGCCCCAACTCTGTTCAACATATATACAAATGATCTGCCAACAATCACACTCTGCAAGTTCATCTATGCTAATGACATCTGTTGTGCCACTCAAACCCCATCCTTATTCACTCTTGGCAGCATGGTGGCCCAGTGGTTAGCACTGCTGCCTCACAGCGCCAGGGGCCCGGGTTCAATTCCCAGCTTGGGGTCACTGCCTGTGCAGAGTTTGCATATTCCCCTTGTGTTGGCATAGGTTGCCTCCCACAGTCTGAAAGATGTGCTGGTTAGGTGCATTGGCCATGCTAAATTCTTTCTCAGTGTACCTGAATAGGCACCAGAGTGTGGCAACTAGGGGATTTTCACAGTAACTTCATTGTACTGTTAATGCAAACTCAGGCATACTGCAAAATCACACTAACTGTTCTGGCTTGAGACAATTCATGGCTCCTTAACCTGTGATTATCCCTCTCTCCATGCACACTGTACCTGTACAAAGATTTGATTACCTGTAAAGACTCGCATTCCAACCATTCTTCACATTCCAATCTGTAATTATCTTCCAGTTTGCCTATATTTGCTGTGTTTGTGAACCTACCTCCACTCACCTGATGAAGGAGCAGTGCTCCAAAAGCTCATGATTCCAAATAAACCTGTTGGACTTTAACCTGGTGTTGTGAGTCTTCTTATTATACTAATTGGGAGTGACTCCAAATAGGACTCTGTTCTTCTGGGAATATCTGGAAAACAGCAGCAAAACTGGAAACAACCTGCTACCGAAACATGTTGGGTTTGCATGGGGTGCTGCTGCCACAGTATTCTGGACCTCAACACTTGACCTATCACAGCAGAGTATTGTACACATGTATGAAAAGATCACTACACACACATCTTGTTGACACTCAATTGAACACAACATTGTGTATGATAACTGCAGCCCTCTGCTCATAATCCTTCCTCTGGATCAATCTAATTTTTGTATATTGAGGAAAGAATGAGTCTGAAACCAACCTGTACCTTAAGACAGATTTATTTCCAAGCCTGCAGAGTGAAGTCAGAGGGCGAAATTTTTACAAAATATATTCTAAGTGCCGAACGAGCGAGAAAACAGAAGAGTTTCAGACTCGTTTTTGAGTGAATTTGGAAATGCAATCTTATGGCACATAGTACAAAAAAAAGGAGCCACGGTGCGATTCTTGCCAGTGGGGAGGGGGTGCCTGGCCTCGCTGGTGAAGCCGGCAGCTGAGCTCGAGGGGCACCATTGCGCATGAGCCCCGATCTCCTCGTGTATTGGGAGATCTCCTGCTACCCCAGCCCCACCATGCATATCACCCCCCCCCCCCCGCCCCCCCATGGACATCAGGCCTCCCCTCGTGCTGCCAATCACCCCTTCTGCAGAGATCCTTCTCTTCCCCCCTCCCCGGTCACCACCCATGCAGAGT
Source organism: Mustelus asterias (assembly GCF_964213995.1). Lineage (NCBI taxonomy): Eukaryota > Metazoa > Chordata > Chondrichthyes > Carcharhiniformes > Triakidae > Mustelus > Mustelus asterias. Next base: position 91,198,883 of record NC_135803.1, on the reverse strand, counting down.
TTGCCCCTTTCACCTTTTCCCGCTCAGCACCGCTGCAAAGTTCCACCCTCTTTCCTGTTCACAAACTGCAGCACCTGATGTTTTGGGGACTGCAGGGTGATGTGCATACAATTGATTGCCCCCTGCATATTTGGCATCCCAGTGATGCTGGTAAGTCTGAGGCCTGGATTTCCTGCTAGGCCTGGCCCAAGTTGAAATGGATGTAGTGACTTGCCCGGGCGAACAGGGCATCCGTCACCTCATGGACACACCTGTGGACCGAGCACTGGAAAATCCCACAGAAGTCCCTGCTGGCAGCCTGGAAGGACCTGGTGGTGTAAAGGTTGGCAGCCGCCGTGACCTTCACTGCCATCAGGAGCAAATGCTCCCCTGTACCATGGGGTGCCGGTCCGCGAGGACCTGACACAAGTGCCACTCTTTCTCCTTGCTGAGCCAAAGCCTGGGGTGGTACCGCTGTCCGTCAGCTCTTCGAAGGAACATGCGTGTCCTGGGCTGTCGGGGTCTCCCTCTCCTCTATGCCCTGACCCCCTCATACCCTCCCTTAGGGCCAACGGGCACCCTCCTCCTATCCCCGACTGATCGCTCCCTGTCCTCCTGCTGCAGCCTCTGGCCTGGTCTGGTCTTGCAGTGCACGCACATCTCCCTCCTCCTCCTCCTTCCCTGCATCAGCCACAAGAATGACCACCAAATCTATTGGCTCCATACCAAAATCCATCCTTGCTCTGGAGGGATGGTGAGTGGGGGTGAAGAGAGATAACTTCCATGAGGTTATCCATCCTAGGATCCACACCTCCTCCCAGCAACCATGTCCCAAATGAGTGTGGACGGTTGCAAGCTGACACCATGCCTGGTGCTAAGAGCCGCCTCGACAGGTTGATGTTGATTTGATTTGATATGATTTATTATTGTCACTGTATAGTATACAGTGAAAAGTATTGTTTCTTGCACGCTATACAGACAAAGCATTCCATTCATAGAGAAGGGAACGAGAGTGCAGAATGTAGTGTTACAACCATGGCTAGAGTGTAGAGAAAGATCAACTTACTGCAAGGTCGGTCCAATCAAAAGTCTGATGGCATCAGGGAAGAAGATGTTCTTGAGTCGGTTGGTACATGACCTCAGACTTTTGTATCTTTTTCCCAACAGGAGAAGGTGGAAGAGAGAATGTCTGGGGTGCGTGGGGTCCTTAATTATGCTGGCTGCTTTGCCAAAGCAGTGGGAAGTGTAGACAGAGTCAATGAATGGCAGTCTGGTTTGCGTGATGGATTGGACTACATTCATGACATTTTGTAGTTTCTTGCGGTCTTGGGCAGAGCGGGAGCCATACCAGGCTGTGATACAACCAGAAAGAATGCACCTGTAAAAGTTGGTGAGAGTCGTAGCTGACATGCCAAATTTCCTTAGTCGTCTGAGAAAGTAGAGGCATTGGTGGACTTTCTTAACTAAAGTGTCGGCATGGGGGGACCAGGACAGGTTGTTGGTGATCTGGACACCTAAAAACTTGAAGCTTTTGACCATTTCTACTTCATCTCCGTTATGTAGACAGGGGTATGTTCACCACTGTGCTTCCTGAAGTCAATGACAATCTCCTTCGTTTTGTTGACATTGAGGGAGAGATTATTGTCGTTGCACCAGTTCACCAGATTCTCTATCTCATTCCTCTACTCTGTCTCGTTATTGTTTGAGATCCTACCCTCTGTGGTGGTATTATCAGCAGACTTGAAAATCGAGTTGGAGGGGAATTTGGCCACATAGTCACAGGTGTATAAGGGATTTAGTAGGTGGCTGAGAACGCAGCCTGTGGAGCACCGGTGTTGTGAATGATCGTGGAGAATGTGTTGTGGCCTTTCTTTACTGATTGTAATTTAGGATCCAGTCGCAAAGGGAGAAGCCGAGGCCCAGGCCACGGAATTTGGAGATGAGATTCGTAGGAATAATGGTGTCAAAGATGGCGACCATCACTGCACCCTCACCGTGGGGGGCACAGAGAGCATACATGGGTCCTCATTGGGAACCCTTGAGGCCTAGACATGGGTGCAGCCACCTGGATGACTGGTGCAGTGGCTTCCAGGAATGGCTTGCAGTTTACAGACCGGGGGTGGTGGGGGGGCGGGCGGAACACCATCGTTACTATCATGAGATGGATTCCCATCGAGGGCAGCACAGCCGAGTCCATGCTTGTGAGGAGCCATTTGAACACCTGCACAATTACCTTGCTTGGAGCCCCAGCTCTGAGGTCTGCTTGTTGTTTCTGTTAGTGGGGTTACTGGGATGGAATATCAGCAATCAGCCAGAGAGCCTGTGTAGCTGACAGATGGAACGGTGCCATGGTGACAGCACTGTGGATGGTGTCCACATTCATAAGCGATCCCTCTGGGGTTTGCTCAGCAGCCAGGGGGACGCGCTCAACAGCACTGACCCCTGAGCTCTGCACCCTCATGACTGGCATGAGCCCCACCCCCACTTAAACACCACACAAGCCATCCACCCCACCACGCACCATGGCCGCATCTGAGAAATCCCCCTCACTTTGCACTCCGAAGGCTGTTGATCAAAGAAACGTACCTCCTCGCCCTCCTTTGCTACTGCTGACCTGCAGCAGACGTTTATATAGCAGGTGTTTTCCTTGCCAGCATGATGTTTTGCAGATGAGATCATTATGATAAGTAAACCAGGCATGATTGTGTGCGGACCACTTTAACTATATTGAGATGCATGCATTTTGGGCACGCCCCTGATCACGCTCAGAAAAATAGTTTATGCAATGGGACAAGGCAGGAAAACGGCGCAATTCCAGGTTTTCGTTCTTCACGCGATCTTATGACTTCACCACACTGTTCTACGAGCGGAACAAGGTCGTAAGATCGTGCCCAGACTCTTCCAATTCCCACCACCACCCTGTGTGAACATCTTTTTATATTCTTGTAACAAAGCCAGAATACTTCCCCAATTAGGGGCAACTCTTGATGACCAATGTAAAGCATGTACTCTATTGCAGCATAATCCCAACATTAACACTGGCTTCCTTTATTCGTAAACATCAGTCCCCCACACATCCGCCAACTGACTAAAACCCAAAGCTGTTTGAAACTCTCTGTTCTGCTCCTCACTTACCCACTTCATGATGACCTCTTCAACTTGTTATTTGACTGTTATTTTTCATTTATTATTAATGACTTGGATGAGAATTTAGGAGGCATGGTTAGTAAGTTTGCAGATGACACCAAGATTGGTGGCATTGTGGACACTGAAGAAGGTTACCTAGGACTGCAACGGGATTTTGATCAATTGGGGCAGTGGGCTGACCAATGGCAAATGGAGTTTAATTTAGATAAATGCGAGGTGATGCATTTTGGTAGATCGAACCAGGGCAGGACTTACTCAGTTAATGGTAGGGCATTGGGGAAAGTTATAGAACAAAGAGATCTAGGGGTACATGTTCACAGCTCATTGAAAGTGAAGTCACAGGTGGACAGAGTGGTGAAGAAGGCATTTGGCATACTTGGTTTCATTGGTCAGAACATTGAATACAGGAATTGGGACGTCTTGTTGAAGTTGTACAAGACATTGTTAAGGGCACACTTGGAATACCATGTACTGTTCTGGCCACCCTATTATAGAAAGGATATTATTAAATTAGAAAGAGTGCAGAAAAGATTTATTCGGATGCTACCAGGACTTGATGGTTTGAGTTATAAAGAGAGGCTGGATAGACTGGGATTTTTTTCTCTGCAGCATAGGAGGCTTAGGGGTGATCTTATTGCAGTCTATAAAATAATGAGGGGCACAGATCAGCTAGATAGTCAATATCTTTTCCCAAAGGTAGTGGAGTCTAAAACTAGAGGACATAGGTTTAAGGTGAGAGGGGAGAGATACAATAGGGAGAGGCAATTTTTTCAGAGTGTGGCGAATGTCTGGAACAAGCTGCCAGTGGTAGTAGTAGGGGTGGGTACAATTTTGTGTTTTAAAAGGCGTTTAAACAGTTACATGGGTAAGATGGCTATCGATGGATATGGGTCAAACACAGGCAATTGGGGCGAGCATAGTCATTAAAAGAAATTGGACAAGTTGGGCCAAAGGGCCTGTTTCGATGCTGTAAACCACTATGACTTTCTATGACTCTAACCCACCTACTGCCCACCATCCATTTCAGCACCTCATATGGAGCACCCTTCCTGAGCAAGACCTACCAGCTACTAGATCCAGGAATGTGAAACATAGAAAGTCACTCATGAGTGCCTTGAGACAAACCGCATGGGTTAGGCTTTGAGCCACCACAATGGTAATAGTCCTTTCTAAACAGGTTCAGGATAGATGCAACTAATCTCCACCACTGAGTCCTCAGTACAAACCCCTTATGGATTTGTGAATAGACACAATGATACATAGAACATAGAACATTACAGTGCAGTACAGGCCTTCGGCCCTCGATGTTGCGCCGAACAGTGAAACCAATCTAAAGCTCATCTAACCTACACTATTCCAATATCATCCATATGTTTATCCAATAACCATTTGAATGCTCTTAATGTTGACGAGTCCACTACTGCTGCAGGCAGGGCATTTCATGCCCTTACTACTCTCTGAGTAAAGAACCTACCTCTGACATCTGTCCTATATCTATCACCCCTCAATTTAAAGCTATGTCCCCTCGTGCTAGCCATCACCATCTGAGGAAAAAGGTTCTCACTATCCACCCTATCTAATCCTCTGATCATCTTGTATGCCTCTATTAAGTCACCTCTTAACCTTCTTCTCCCTAACAAAAACAACCTCAAGCCCCTCAGCCTTTCCTCATACGATTTTCCCACCATACCAGGCAACATCCAGGTAAATCTCCTCTGCACCCTTTCCAACACTTCCACATCCTTCCTATAATGCGGCGACCAGAACTGTACGCAATACTCCAAGTGTGGCCGCACCAGAGTTTTGTACAGTTGCAGCATGACCTCCTGGCTCCGAAACTCAATCCCTCTGCCAATAAAAGCTAACACACCGTACGCCTTAACAACCCTATCAACCTGGATGCCAACTTTCAGGGATCTATGCACATGGACACCCAGATCCCTCTGTTCATCCACACTACCAAGTATCTTACCATTAGCCCAGTACTCTGTATTCCTGTTACTCCTTCCAAAGTGAATCACTTCGCACTTTTCCACATTAAACTCCATTTGCCACCTCCCAGCCCAGCTCTGCAGCTTATCTATGTCCCTCTGTAACCTGCCACTTCCCTCCGCACTGTCTACAACTCCACCGACTTTAGTGTCATCCGCAAATTTACTAACCCATCCTTCTATGCCCTCATCCAGGTCATTAATAAAAATGACAAACAGCAGTGGCTCTAAAACAGATCCTTGCGGTACACCACTAGTAACTGAACTCCAGGATGAATACTTCCCATCAACCACCACTCTCTGCTTTCTTCCAGCCAGCCAATTCCTGATCCAAACCACTATATCACCCTCAATCCCATGTGTCTGTATTTTCTGCAAAAGCTTACCATGGGGAACCTTATCAAACGCTTTGCTGAAATCCATATACACCACATCAACCGCTTTACCCTCATCCACCTCTTTGGTCACCTTCTCAAAGAACTCAATAAGGTTTGTGAGGCACGACCTACCTTTCACAAAACCGTGCTGACTCTCCCTAATCAAATTATTCCTTTCCAGGTGATTATAAATCGTATCTCTTATAATCCTTTCCAATACTTTGCCCACAACAGAAGTAAGGCTCACCGGTCTCTATATATATTACAGTAGGAAGGGGTTAAAGATCATTTGATTATAAGCAATTGAAAATTACAAATGATATGAATCGATTTATTCTCTTCTGCAAACCTCCACTTAATAGCACATATTAGGCATATGAAGTTTGAAAGTTTGGTGCCGTGTCAGTCATGGATCAGTTGGCAGTGCTCTGTGTCACAAGGTTCCGGTTCAGTCTGACTCCATGGTTTCAGTATAAAAGTCACAACTGATATACCACTCCAGACACTCATCGGCACTGGAATTCAAAAGCCTGACATCAATCTTGAAAAGTGACCTTTTTTTAAAAATAAAGATTATTAATTAGTGTCACACGTAGGCTTACATTAATGCTGCAATGAAGTTACTGTGAAAGTACCCCAGTTGCCACACTCCAACGCCTGTTTGGGTACACTGAGGAAGAATTTATCATGGTCAATGCACCTAACCAGCAGAAGGGAGGGGAGCCAGCAATTGTTGGGGGGGGGGGGGGTGGCGTCGAGGCTGGGCTCAAGCATGCATGGGGGGCCAGCGATTGGGAGGCTGGTACCACACATCTCGGCGCTGACAGATCGGTCCATGCGCAGTGGCCTGTTCAGCGCTATCTTGCCAGCCTCTCCAACAGAAATAGGCCCCGTCCCCTGATTTTCAACATGATTCATGTTGGGGCACTCTGCAGTGCACAGAGCATTGGAGATGTCTCATACATATTACCAAGGAGTGGCTCCTCTACACACAGGAGGCAGGTTAATCACCTTAGTCTCATTTGCTGAGTTTATCACTTGGCATCAGGATTTGTGTTCAACAAATTTTTTAAAATGCAAATGTCAAGTTACATTTTGCATCATATCTTGCAGACTTTTGGGAAAATTCAAAATAATATTTGTGCCTGACACCTCATCAATATAGCAAGGATAAAATAAGAATACACCACTAGTCTTCATTTTCAAGCCATGAATATTGGTTCAATCAGAAATATGGATTTTTTTGCAAGCAAACCATATCCTTGTCCCAAAACTTGGACCCACCTTCTTTCTTCTTCTGTTTTAAAGAGAGAGAACAAGAGAGACAAAAGGGGAGAGAGAGAAAGAGAGAGGGAGAGAACAACCCCACAAGAATGTTATAATCCCCTTGAGGACCAACAAACAAATATGACTGTCTTTACTGAATTACTTCAACGGAAAGCCAATAGACAAGATTTCAGTTTTATAACTTTTACTTTATCAAATCAAACCAAAGTCAACCTAAACTAAACAAGATCTAACAGATAGATCATGGTTAATATAGATCTCTGCGGGTATGGCGTCTGCCCCTGGGGCTTTGCCACTAGATAGCTGGCTAACAGCTTTCGTGACTTCGGCTACTACCGGTGGGTCATCCATGGCGCTGTTGATATCGACCTGGGAAATCCTGTCTATCGCCTCATCGTTAATAGATGACGGTCAGTTGAGGAGGCTTCAAAGTGTTCAGCCCATTTCTGCAGGATCTGAGCCCCCTCTGTAATGAGAGTTGTACCATCTGTACTCAGGAGGGGGGAACTCCCGAGAGATTGAGGTCCTTAGAGAGTGCTGAGGGCTTCATAGAACCATTTCAAGTCGTTTATGTTAGCGTATCTCTGTATTTCATCTGCCTTGGCGCTCAGCCAGGCATCCTGCATTTTACGCAGTTTATTCTGGACTGTCCTGCGAGCACTGGTAAAGGCGTTTTTCTTGGCAGCTGATGACGGGTCATTCTGACAGGCACGATGAAGACGGTGCTTTTCAACAAGTAGAGCCTGTATCTCCTCATGGTTCTCATCGAACCAGTCATGCTGCTTGCGGGTAGAGGGCCCGAGCATCTTCAGTGCAGATGAATGGACAGCATCCGTGAGGCGTTCCCAGTCGTCCTCATGGACGATATATTAACCTCATGGTTAATATATCGATATATTAACCTCATGGTTAATATATATTAGTGGCACAATGAATAACATAAAACAAAGATCTCACAGATGCACTCAGCATATTTGACACCAATTTCAGTCACAAAGTCCTTCAAGACTGCAACATTTTTCAAGTAGAATTCCATCTCCTTTTCTTCAAAGATTTTGTCACTGATTCACATCTGGCAGTTGTTTTGGATCAACCTGAGTTCCACATGTACAACCTTCAGCAAAATACTTCTCCAAAAAATCTTCAGCTCTGTTTATGACAGTCGTGATGGTGTGAATCCACCAGTGGTACCTTTACCTGAACCCTCAATGACAGCCTATGCACTGCATGGCTAAATCTGGTCAGTCAATTTAAGTAACTGAAATAGCTGCACCAATCTTCTGTTTGCCTTTTGCCAGCTCCTGGATCCAGCCTTTGTTTACTTCAGCCTGCAGCACTGGGTGATATGAGCTCAGGTGGCGATGTGACTTTTTTCTGGTTTCACCAGTTTCAATTTTTCTAGAAATCGGAAAGTTTCCGTTTCCTAGAAACCTGAAAGTTTCAATTTCCCTTTCAGTTAGGCTCTGACTCAGGGTAGATGCCCCAGGGCCTGATGGCATCTATCCTCGACTGCTCAGGGAGACGAGAGAGGAAATTGCTGGGCCTCTGACGGAAATCTTTGTCGCTTCTTTGGACACGGGTGAGGTCCCTGAGGATTGGAGGATAGCGAATGTGGTCCCGTTGTTTAAGAAGGGTAGCAGGGATAACCCAGGAAATTATAGGCCGGTGAGCTTGACGTCCGTGGTAGGGAAGTTGTTGGAGAGGATTCTTAGAGACAGGATGTATGTGCATTTAGAACGGAACAATCTCATTAGTGACAGACAGCATGGTTTTGTAAGAGGGAGGTCGTGCCTTACAAATTTGGTGGAGTTTTTTGAGGAAGTGACAAAAACGGTTGATGAAGGAAGGGCCGTGGATGTCGTCTATATGGATTTCAGTAAGGCATTTGACAAAGTCCCACATGGCAGGTTGGTTAAGAAGGTTAAGGCTCATGGGATACAAGGAGAAGTGGCTCGATGGGTGGAGAACTGGCTTGGCCATAGGAGACAGAGGGTAGTGGTCGAAGGGTCTTTTTCCGGCTGGAGGTCTGTGACCAGTGGTGTTCCGCAGGGCTCTGTACTGGGACCTCTGCTATTTGTGATATATATAAATGATTTGGAAGAAGGTGTAACTGGTGTAATCAGCAAGTTTGCGGATGACACAAAGATGGCTGGAATTGCGGATAGCGAAGAGCATTGTCGGGCAATACAGCAGGATATAGATAGGCTGGAAAATTGGGCGGAGAGGTGGCAGATGGAATTTAATCTGGATAAATGCGAAGTGATGCATTTTGGAAGAAATAATGTAGGGAGAAGTTATGCAATAAATGGCAGAGTCATCAGGAGTATAGAAACACAGAGGGACCTAGGTGTGCAAGTCCACAAATCCTTGAAGGTGGCAACACAGGTGGAGAAGGTGGTGAAGAAGGCATATGGTATGCTTGCCTTTATAGGACGGGGTATAGAGTATAAAAGCTGGAGTCTGATGATGCAGCTGTATAGAACGCTGGTTAGGCCGCATTTGGAGTACTGCGTCCAGTTCTGGTCGCCGCACTACCAGAAGGACGTGGAGGCATTGGAGAGAGTGCAGAGAAGGTTTACCAGGATGTTGCCTGGTATGGAGGGTCTTAGCTATGAGGAGAGATTGGGTAGACTGGGGTTGTTCTCCTTGGAAAGACGGAGAATGAGGGGAGATCTAATAGAGGTATACAAGATTATGAAGGGTATAGATAGGGTGAACAGTGGGAAGCTTTTTCCCAGGTCGGAGGTGACGATCACGAGGGGTCACGGGCTCAAGCTGAGAGGGGCGAAGTATAACTCAGACATCAGAGGGACGTTTTTTACACAGAGGGTGGTGGGGGCCTGGAATGCGCTGCCAAGTAGGGTGGTGGAGGCAGGCACGCTGACATCGTTTAAGACTTACCTGGATAGTCACATGAGCAGCCTGGGAATGGAGGGATACAAACGATTGGTCTAGTTGGACCAAGGAGCGGCACAGGCTTGGAGGGCCGAAGGCCTGTTTCCTGTGCTGTACTGTTCTTTGTTCTTTGTTCTTTGAAGGGGGGGAGGTTTAACACAGATATCAGAAGGACATATTTCACACAGAGGGTCGTGGGGGCCTGGAATGTGTTGCCGGGCAAGGTGGTGGAGGCGGACACACTGGGAACGTTTAAGACTTATCTAGACAGCTATATGACCGGAGTGGGAATGGAGGGATACAAAAGAGTGGTCTAGTTTGGACCAGGGAGCGGCGCGGGCTAATTGTTCCTTGTTTCTCGTTTCAAGGCTTCATTCTATGATCATCTTGCTGGTGCCAGTACAGAGCGAGACTGCGGATAGTTGGGAACCTGTCTCGGGGGCAGGGAATTCATATGGTGTTCATGGAAGTGGAAATGACTAGGGTTGGGAAGCATTTTCCGATCAGGGCCATTGTGATCTCCTGGACTCGTTTCGATCGCCTCAGGGGGTCGGAGAGGAATTTCCCAGATTTTTTTTTCCCCATATTGGCCCTGGGGTTTTTCACTCTGGGTTTTCGCTTCTCCCTGGGGATCACATGGTCTGGAATAGGGGGGTGGGGGTGAGTTAATAGGTTGTAATGAACAAAGCATCGTAGCTGTGAGGGACAGCTCGGTGGATAGGATATTGGTATGTAGATAGGCTGGAAAATTGGGCGGGGATCCTGGATTCAGGATTCAATCCTGGACCGGGGAGCGGCGCGGGCTTGGAGGGCCGAAGGGCCTGTTCCTGTGCTGTATTGTTCTTTGTTCTTTGACTCAGAAAATACAAGCTTTGAAACCAGGTTCAGTGCACCCAACAGGACAAATCATCGTTTCAGGAAATAGCTCACACACGCTTCTCTACTGGTCCCACAAACCATGCATTTCATCACCAGAGACAAAGTGAAAGAGAAATATAGAGAGTATAATTACAAAGAGCAAAGGAAAAGAGGGAGACAGAAATGGAAGGGACCAGTAGAGGCAGAGATTGTAATGTTGTAAATTGTAAGGGGCTCCTTGACCAATTTGCTAACCTCAGAAGACATTCTGTGGAAAGATGTTCAGAAGGCAGACTTTCAGCCAGAGATGATGATGTATCCATGGCTACTATCACTTGAACATTCAGTGTATAAGGATGCAAAATCTTTTTTTGAATGCCTCATTAATTCATAAATAAGTTACAAATTAAAATGAACACAATTATACAATACTATAACAATGCAATGAAATACTTACCAATGGGTTGAAAATATATTTTTTGCCTCCTGTCTGCTCCCACTGTTCAATTACTAGAAGTCTTGAGAAGGTATGCTTAACACAAATATAAATATCTCCATAGAATGAAAAGTCATGCTTTTTAAGGCTTTAAAACTGAATGTAACACAATTACACATCCATAAGACAAAAAACTGAGCAATTGGTAATTTAAAAGCCAAGTGCTCATTTCAGCCAGTGAAATACACAATTGACTCAACACAAATGAATTCAACAGAATGAGGAATGGGTAGGCAGTAGAAAAAAATCAGAATTAACTGCATACCCCTTACTCAGACTTGCCTTTACATCAGCTGTAAATTCCCAGAATTTTTTTTTCAGCTAGTGAGTTAAGTGGAGTCTGTGGTTGAAACCTCAATTACTGGAAGGGGCTTTGTTGTCCATTAGGTTAGAACATAGAACATAGAAAAAATACAGCACAAACAGGCCCTTCGGCCCACAAGTTGCACCGGTCATGTCCCTACCTACCTAGGCTTATATAGGCTTACCTATAACCCTCAATCCTATTAAGTTCCATGTACTCATCCAGAAATCTCTTAACAGACCCTATCAAGTTTGCCTCCACCACCACTGACGGCAGCCGATTCCACTCACCCACCACCCTCTGAGTGAAAAACTTACCCATGACATCTCCTCTGTACCTACTCTCCAGCACCTTAAACCTGTGTCCTCTCATAGCAGCCATTTCAGCCCTGGGAAAAAGCCTCCAAGAATCCACCCGATCTATACCTCTCAACATCTTGTACATCTCTATCAGGTCACCTCTCATCCTTCGTCTCTCCAAGGAGAAAAGACCGAGCTCCCTCAACCTATCCTCATCAGACATGCCAACCAACCCAAGCAACAGCCTTGTAAATCTTCTCTGCACCCTTTTAATAATTTCCACATCCCTCCTGTAATGAGGCGACCAGAAATGAGCACAGTACTCTAAGTGGGGTCTGACGAGGGTCTTATAAAGCTGCATCATTATCTCACGACTCCTAAACTCAATCCCTCGATTGATGAAGGCCAGCACACCATATGCCTTCTTAACCACCTCCTCTACCTGCAAGGCCGATTTAAGAGACCTATCGACCCGGACCCCAAGGTCCTTCTGATCCTCTACAATACTAAGAGTCTCACCCTTGATATTATACTCCTTCATCCCATTTGACCTGCCAAAATGGACCACTACACATTTATCCGGGTTGAAGTCCATCTGCCACTTCTCTGCCCAGTCTTGCATCCTATCTATGTCACGCTGCAGCTTCTGACATCCCTCCAAACTATCCACAACACCACCAACCTTCGTGTCGTTGGCAAACTTACCAACCCATCCCTCCACTTCCTCATCCAGGTCATTTATGAAAATGACAAACAGCAAGGGTCCCAGAACAGATCCCTGGGGCACTCCACTGGTGACCGACCTCCATTCAGAAAAAGACCCATCTACAACCACTCTCTGCCTTCTGCAGGCAAGCCAGTTCTGGATCCACAAGGCAACAGCCCCTTGGATCCCATGCCCTCTCACTTTCTCGAGAAGTCTTGCATGGGGGACCTTATCGAACGCCTTGCTGAAGTCCATGTAAACCACATCTACCGCTTTTCCTTCATCAATGTGTTTAGTCACATTTTCAAAGAACTCCACCAGGCTCGTAAGGCACGATTTGCCTTTGACAAAGCCGTGCTGACTACTTTTGAGCATACTAAACTTCTCTAAATGTTCATAAATCCTGTCCCTCAGGATCTTCTCCATCAACTTACCAACCACTGAGGTTAGACTCACTGGTCGGTAATTTCCTGGGCTAGCCCTATTCCCTTTCTTGAATATAGGAACCACATCCGCAATCCTCCAATCCTCCGGAACCTCTCCCATCTCCATCGACAATGCAAAGATCATCGCCAGAGGCTCTGCAATCTCTTCCCTCACTTCCCACAGTAACCTGGGGTACATCCCATCCGGTCCCGGCGACTTATCTATCTTGATGCTATTCAAAATTTCCAACACATCCTCTTTCTTAATGTCCACATACTCAATCTTTTCAGTCCGCGTCAATCCTGTCGTACAACCACCCAGGTCTTTTTCCACCGTGAATACCGAGGTAAAATATTCATTAAGCACCTCTGCTATTTCTTCCAGTTCTGTACAGACATTCTCACCTTCACATTTTATAGGTCCTATTCCTTCACATCTCATCCTTTTACTCTTCACATATTTATAGAACGCCTTAGGGTTCTCCTTAATATTACCTGCCAAGGCCTTCTCGTGACCCCTTCTGGCTCTTCTAATTTCTTTCTTAAGTCTCTTCCTACAAGTCGTATACTCATCTAGATCCCCATCGTTGCCTAGCTCTCTGAACCTTTTGTACGCTTTTCTTTTCTTTTTGACTGGGTTCAGCACAGCTTTCGTGCACCACAGTTCCCGTAACCTACCAAAAGCTCCCTGTCTCATCGGAACGTTGTCATGCAGAACTCCAGACAAACATTCCTTGAAAATCTGCCACCTTACTTTGGTACTTTTCCTCGAGAATACCTCCTTCCAATTTACGCCTCTAATCTCCTGCCTGATGGCTTCATATTTCCCCTTACTCCAGATAAACACTTTCCTAGCTTGCCTGATCCTATCTCTTTCTAATGCAAGCATAAAGGAGATAGAGTTATGGTTACTATCCCCAAGATGCTCCCCCACTGAGAGATCCGACACCTGTCCAGGCTCATTAGCCAGTACCAGATCGAGTACAGCCTCTCCTCTTGTTGGCTTATCCACATGCTGTGTCAGGAAACCCTCCTGAACACACCTAACAAACTCCTCCCCATCCAAACCCCTTACCCTAGGGATATTCCAATCGATGTTTGGGAAATTAAAGTCTCCCATCACGACAACCCTGTTATTACTACATCTCTCCAGGATCTGTTTCCCTATCTGCTCCTCAACATCCCTGTTACTATTGGGCCGGCTGTAGAAAATACCCAGCAAAGTTATCGACCCCTTCCCGCTCCGAACTTCCACCCACAGAGACTCCGTAGACAATCCCTCCACGGCTTCCACCTTCTCTACAGCTGTGACACTATCCCTGACCAGCAGTGCCACTCACCCCCCTCTTTTGCCTCCCTCTCTGTCCTTTCTGAAACATCTGAAACCCAGCACCTGAAGTATCCAGCCCTGTCCCTGTCCCCAAGTCTCCGTAATGGCCACCACATCACACTTCCAAGCATCGATCCACACTCTAAGCTCATCCACTTTATTCACTACACTCCTGGCGTTAAAATAGACACATCTCAAACCTTTAGTCTGAGCTCTCCCCTTCTCCATCACCCGTCTATTCTCCCTCTTACACTGTGTACGATCCTTCTCTATTTGCGGGCTAACCTCCTCGCTGTCAGTCACCTCATCACTATTCCCTCCCCCAAACCTTTCTAGTTTAAAGTCTCTCCAATAGCCTTAGCCAATCTTCCTGCCAGGATATTGGTCCCCCTGGGATTCAAGTGCCACCCGTCTTTTTTGTACAGGTCACACCTGCCCCTAAAGAGGTCCCAATGATCCAGGAACCTGAATCCCTGCCCCCTGCTCCAGTCCCTCAGCCACGCATTCATCCTCCACCTCACTCCATTCCTGCTCTCACTTTCCCGTGGCACAGGCAGCAATCCTGAGATTACTACCTTTGCGTTCCTCCTTCCCAACTGTCTACCTAACTCCCTATATTCTCTTTTCATTACCCCTTCCCTCTTCCTACCGATGTCAGCGGTACCAATATGTACCACGACCTCTGGCTCCTCTCCCTCCCACCTCAGGATATCTGGGACGCGATCAGAGACATCCCGGATCCCGGTACCAGGGAGGCAGACCACCATCCGAGACTCCCGTCTGCCTCTGCAAAAACGCCTGTCCGACCCCCTTACTGTTGAGTCCCCAATTAATACTGCCTTCCTCCTCCTTTCCTTAGCCCTTTGAGTTACAGGGCCGGACTCTGCTTCAGAGACACGGGCACTGCTGCTTCCCCCAGGTGGGCTGTCCTGCCCAGCAGTACTCAGACAGGAGTACTTACTGTGAAGGGGCACATCCACCGGGGTGCTCTCTATCACCCGAGCTTTCCCCTTCCAGAACGTTACCCACTTGTCTGCCTCCCGTGGCCCTGGTGTGACCACCTGATGATAGCTCCTGTCTATCACCTCCTCATTTTCCCTAACCAGACGAAGATCCTCGAGCTGCAGTTCTAGTTCTCTAACATGGTCCCTTAGGAACCGCAGCTCGACACACCCATCACAGATATGGATGTCCGGGAGGCCACGATTCTCCAGGACTTCCCACATCCTACATTGGGAACAACAGACTGGCCTCACACTTATAATTTCCCTTCTTATTTCAAGGAACACAGAAAAACGTACTTTAGAATTAAACTTACCCCGCCTCGCCCTTTCCGCCTAAGCTCTTAGAGCCAAAGCCCTTCAGCTCTCACTCTGCTCCCTTCTCACTCCGCTGCCTGCTCTCAACGCTGGATACTACGGCCTGCTTTTTAAACCTCCCGGGCGCTAAAATAAAATTCAAAAACCCTTCCCACAACACCCTGCGCGCAGCCTACTTTCGGTCTAGACTTTAAAAGTTTAAAAATAAATAAATAAATAAACCAAGCCCGCGAAAAAGTGATTTAAAAGTCGATCTCTTACCCCAGCACTCCTGTAACAAATCGTTCCTCCTTGCCTCTCTCAGGATGAACAATGAGGATGATCCCCCCAGGTAAGTAGCTTTTATATTAAAATAAAATTCAAAAACCCTTCCCACAGCACCCCGCGCACGGCCTACTTCCGGTCTAGACTTTAAAAGTTTAAAAATAAATAAACCAAGCCCGCGAAAAAGTGATTTAAAAGTCGATCTCTTACCCCAGCACTCCTGTAACAAATCGCTTCTCCTTGCCTCTCTCAGGATGAACAATGAGGTTCTCCAAATGTTTTTCATAGTTATTATTGGGGAAAGGATAAAAACAAGTGTGAAGTGGGTGCTGTGTTAATATGACATGTCTGTTAAAAGTCTGATTTTAGCCAACAATTTGGAGGCTGAATGCTGATTTAAATGTGCTGCTGCCAGACCTACTAGGCTTTTCCTGCATTTCCTGTTTTTATTTCACAACATTGCATCCTTCACAGGCTGTACTCACACCTCAGGCCCTTTTCAGAATATAAGAAGTCGGAACAGGAGGGGGCCGTTTGATTGTGACCTTAAGTTCACTTTTCTGCCTGCCATTTCCTGGCAAGCAAATCAGCACATGCACAACAACAACTTGTATTTTATTACAATTGTAAGATTTAAAATATTACGTTTTGGGACCATATCTTTAAATTTAGAGTAAATGCAGGGCCTCATGTGACTTCACAGTGAGCTTGGGTGGTTTGATTGTTAGAGATCAAAGGAAAGCATCGATTGTTTTCCTGAGAAAGTATAAGGCACTTATGCTTGCAGACAATGATAAAAGTCCTTGAGTTTATAATGAGTAAATGCTGATTTTCCCCAAGTCTCAAAAACATGTTGAAGGTGCCAGGTTGTATACAGCTGTGCAGTAAATTGTCCATTTCATTCTAAGATGAAAGGGAGTTGGGGTCAAGCTAATTAGCATATCCACCTGGTCAAGATTAATGTGTTGTAGGTTGCCATGTGAAAGAGAGCAGAGGAAACCATTTTTGAGATCAGGTTACAGGCTTTCCTACAAATCAGAGTGGAAGAAGAATCACTGGAACAGGCTTTACTGGTGATGGTGGATTTAAACAACTCTCCGAATACTGAGCAACATGACTGGAGATGGTCACGCAAAGTTACTTATTCCTGAAATGGGGACACAGGAACTCATTGAAAGCTGGAGTAACTGTGGACTGTTCACCATAAAGACTGTAATTCCATTGATAGTGTAATGGTTGATAATTATGATAGGGGAATATTCCTGTCTGTAGTTTAAAGATTAAGGGGGCAAGCTTAGCAAAAAAATTCAAAGTGCCAAACAAGTGTGAAAACAGGAGGGTTTCAGATCAGTTTTCATGGCGAGACCACAAATGAAATCATATGGCAATAAAATGATGCACAATCTGATCTCCGCCATTAGGGAGGGAGTGAGCTTACGCTCGCTGGAAAGCAGGCTGCTTATACAAGAGGGTGCAAGTGTGCATGCACAGATTTGTTAGTCAACTAGCCCCCCCCCACCCCCAATACCACCCGCCTCACCACCTCCCCCCCTCCTCTCGTGATCATTGGGCTCCCCAGCCAATTGGCCCCACACCAATCTGGATATCGCACCCCGCGCCCCCCCCCCCCAACCCAGATGATCACACCCCTCCCCCAAACTCAAAGGGTAGAGGTACAAAGGTGTAGAGGTGTATAGAAGGAATTCCAAAGCTTAGGGTCCTGGCAGTCATAGACATGTCCATCAGTGATGGGACAATTAAAATTGGGACCGTTGAGAGGCTAAAGGTTGTAGGGCTGAAAGCGATTACACAGATAGGGAGGAATTGAAAGCAAAGATTGAAAATATGGATGCTTAACTGGGAGCTAATGTAGGTGAGTGAGCAGAGACCGGAATGGAAGAGGGGACGGAAAATCGAGCTGAACAGCCAAAACAGCTTTTAAGCCAGTGTGACCCCGCTGACAATGACACTCTGTTTATCACTGTTTCAGTTCCAAATAAGCCACATCCCTCTTACATCTTACAATGCCACTTGAAATACAGTTATCAACTATATATATATTTGCTAAAATGAGTATAGATAGTCTTAATGCTTTCAGCGAGAGATAACATTTCAGAGCAGCTTGTAGAACTCTGTCTTCAAAACAAAACCCCAGCCATAACTGAAAGACTGTTTTTATCGCTACAGACCTTAGCTACTCTCAATAACCACATTCTCACATGACCCTGCCTACCTAAATCCACATTCCATTCCTTTAATCAAAAACACCAGGGGACCTTTTCTTTTTGAACACAAAAGTCCTTTAGCTCTATCTTAGTAAATGCTACATGGCTAAAATGAATAACTATCCTGCTCTCCCAGCATCTGAGCTAAATGTTTTCCAGACACATTGGCTACTTGTAGTAAAAAGCTGAATTTTAAACAGTCCCCTTAAACAGAAAAAATAATACTATATATAAATAACACACTGTCATCACACCTCAGATGAAGAAGAAACGGGCTTCACATTCGCTTCCATCTTCCACAGCCCAGGGTTTTATGGAAGTGGAGGCCACTTAATTAGGCAGTTAAGGGTGCCAAGAGGCTTAAGGGCAGGTGGCCTAGTAGGGATGATTGTAATATGGGGAATGGGTCAGTGGTGAGGAGAAGGGGATGGACAAGTCACTCATCATATTTAATGTACCTCCCCACCACTGAAAATAAGCCCATGGGGTGCAGTAAAATCCTCCACCACAACGACATATTCAAGGTCTTCACAAAGGAAAGGCATTTTGGAGGTGGAATAGCAAAGACAATGAATATGAAGCAGGTTTGTTTCAGTAAAATTTCCTGATAGTTTAAACAAAGATAAATTATTTTTGTTAATAATACTCTTCTTAATTATGCTATACAACTGTAAAAGAGTCAATACTGTCACTGGAATGGAAATAAATCAGCTCGGAGTCTGTTGCTGATTTTTTTCCCTGATGCTTCTGATCTTTTGTAATTATATGAGAGATAGGTGGACCTCTTTAACCATTGCTCAAGGGTAGGTTGAAACCAGGAGTGCAGTTCCTGACATTTCCCATTTATTACTGCCATCACAACACTTGTTTTCCAGAACTTTAATGCAGCAAACGTACAGAGGCAATGTATCACAAGGTAAATATATTGCACAACACACTGATGCAGGAATATATAGGCTTCAAAAATCAATTATTTGTATGATTATTGACCTAAAACTTTTTTAAAATCCTTTATTTAGAAGCAATTTATTCTCAATTCTTAAAAGACATAGGAACAGAAGTAGGACATTCGGCTCATTAAGTCTGCTCCAACATTCACTGAGATCATGACTGTTCAGATATAATCCTCAACTCCATTTACCCGCTTTACCCCCATAACACTTGATTCCCTTACTGATTAAAAATGTCTATCTTAGCCATGGACATACTTAACGATGTGGAGATGCCGGCGTTGGACTGGGGTAAACACAGTAAGAAGTTTAACAACACCAGGTTAAAGTCCAACAGGTTTATTTGGTAGCAAAAGCCACACAAGCTTTCGAAGCTCTAAGCCCCTGTTGGACTTTAACCTGGTGTTGTTAAACTTCTTACCATACTTAACGAGCCAGTTTCTACAGCCCTCTGCGGTATAGAATTCCACAGATTCACTACCCTCTGAGCAAAAAAAATCCTCATCTCTGCCTTAAATGGGTGACCCCTTACTCTGAGATTATGCACTCTAGCCCGAGCCTCTCCTACAAGGGGACACAATCTCTCAGAATCTACTCTATCAAGCCCCCTGAGAATCCTATGTGTCACAATAAGGTCACCACTCATTCTTTTAAACTCCAATAAGCACAGGCCCAATCTACTCAACATCTCCCGGACATTCTCTCTTCCATCTTCTTCCTTCGGGAAGAAGATACAAAAGTCTGAGGTCACATACCAACCAACTCAAGAACAGCTTCTTCCCTGCTGCTGTCGGACTTTTGAATGGACTTACCTTGCATTAAGTTGATCTTTCTCTACACCCCAGCTATGACTGTAACACTACATTCTGCACTCTCTCGTTTCCTTCTCGATGAATGGTATGTTTTGTCTGTATAGCGTGCAAGAAACAATACTTTTCACTGTATGTTAATACATGTGACAATAATAAATCAAATCAAATCAAAAATCATGAGAAAATCCTCCATAATTGGGATCAATCTCGTGAACCTTCTCTGGACTGCCTCCATTGCCAATATATCTTTCCTTAGATAAGGGAACCAAGACTTATCACAGTATTTCAGATGTGGTCTAATGAGTGCCTGGTATAGTTTTAGCAAGACTTCCCTATTTTTATACTCCAATCCCTTTGAAATGAGGGCCAACATTCTATTTACCCTTCCAATTTCCTGCTGAATTTGCAAGCTAGCTTTTTGTGATTTATGCACAAGGACCCCCAGATCCCTCTGTGCTGCAGTTTACTGCAGTCCTTCTCCATTTAAATAATATTCAGCTCCTTTATTCTTCCTACCAAAGTGCATAATTTCACATTTTTCTAGATTATATTCCATCTGCCAAGTTTTTTGCCCGCTCACCTAACCTGTCTACATTGCTCTGTAGACTTTTTGTGTCATCCTCACCACTTGCCTTCCCATCTATTTTTGTGTCATCCACACACTTGCCGATAGCACATTCACTCCCGTCGTCCAATTAATTTATATTAGGCACGATTCTCTAGTCCTGCGCATTCATACATATATCACACTAGGGCCAGAGACTTGCATAGGGGGCGGGGGCATAGCACAGTTAGTACCAGAGACAACCCCTTTTGGATTTATCCTAACCCTCGCACCTAGCAGTAATCTGGTTCATGCCCAGCAATACTTATTTAAATATGCAGGGTCGATTTAAAGCTGGATTCACATGCATTAGGCCATTCAGCCCAACTGGTCTATGCCAGTGTTTCTACCAATCACAAGCCTTCTTCTATATTTTGACATTTTCTCACTCTGCATCAATGCTATCTACTTCAACCACTCCATGCAACAGTGAGTTCTTAATTCTTACCACTCACAGAACAAAGAAATTACTTTTAAATTCTTCACTTGATGTGTCAGTCTTATGAACACATCTGTTCTGGACTTCAAAACATGAAAACAGTCTGTCCATTACCACCGGAACAAAACCTATCAAAATGTTCAGAATCTCTATCATCTTTACTCTCAAACTTCTCTTTTCTAGAGCAAAGTATCCAAACTACTCATCTGCTTGCAAATCTTTACTGCATTTACTCCAGAGCTTCAATATCAGCTTTGTAGCATGAAAACTAGAACTATACACAGTATTCCAAGTATGGTCTAACCAAGGCCATATAGGAATTTAATATTATGCCTCAGTTTTTTGTATTCTATCTCTCTAGAAATGAACTCCAGTAATTTACAGCCTGTTTAATCGACATAGTGGTAGGTTGCAGGGTAGGAGAGATTAAATTCAAAACAATTCATGGCACAAAAAGCAAAAAGAGAATTGGTTGCAGCAAAGAAACAAAAAATAAATGTCCGGAGTGTGAATGACAGAATAATGAACATCTGTGTACGTAGGGAAAAACATGAGAATCCCGCTGGCATGAAGGATCAGAAAATTCCAGCCACAATGTTTTGACCTCAACTGCTTTCTGTGGTAGTGAATTCCACCGGCTTACCACTGTCTGGATGAAGAAATTGCTCCTCATCTCAGTCCAAAAAGGTTTACCCAATATCCATAGACTATGATCCATGGTTCTGGACACCCCCACCATTGGGAACATTCTTCCTGCATCTACCTTGTCTAGTACTGTTACAATTTTACAAGTTTCTATCAGATCCCCCCCAATTCTTCTAAACTCCAGCGAATGTAATCCGAACCGACTCAAACTCTCCTCATTCATCAATCCTGCCATCCCAGGAATCAGTCTGGTAAACCTACTCTGCACTCTCTCTATTGCAAGAACATCTTTCCTCAGATAAGGAGACCAAACCTGCATATAATATTCCGGGTGTGGCCTCACCAAGGCCATGTATAATTGCAGCAAGGCATCCCTGCTCCTGTACTCAAATCTTCTCACTATGAAGGCCAACATACTCTTTGCCTTCTTTACCGCCCTTTGCATCTACATGCTTACCTTCAGTGACTGGTGTACAAGGACAACCAGGTTGCATTGCACGTTCCCCTTTCTTAATTTATAGCCATTCAAATAATAATCTGTCTTCCTGATTTTGCTAACAAAGTGGATAATCTCACATTTATACACATCATACTGCATTTGCTATGCATTTGCCCACTCATTCAGCTTGTCGAAATTACACTGAAGCATTTTTGCATCCACCTCACAGCTTACCCTTCTACCCACCTTTGTGTCATCTGCAAATTAGGAGATATTACATTTAGTTTCCTCATCAAAATAATTTACATATATAGTGAATGGCTAGGGTCTTAGCACCAATCCCTATAATACCCCACTAGTCACTGCCTGCCATTTGGAAAATTACCCATTTATTCCAATTCTTCGTTTCCTGTCGGCCAACCAGTTTTCTATCTCAATACACTGCCCCCAATCCAATGCACTTTAATTTTGTCTTCTGTGGGACCTTGTCGAAAGCCTTCTTAAAGTTCAAATGAACCACATCCACTGGCTCCCTCTCATCAAGTCTACGATTTACATCCTCGAAGAATTCCAGTAGATTTGTCATGCATGATTTCTCTTTCATAAATCCATGCTCAATCCGTCCAATTCCACCAATTTTACCAAGTGTCCTACTATTAAAATCTTTGATAATGGGTTTTAGGGGAGGAAGTGCACCATGTGCTGCTTGAGGGCTCATCAGTTCACCCAGCTGGCCCTGAGATGCCCCGGTGTGAGGAAGAGGGGAATCGGAAGGTCTCGGGTCATCCTGAGTCTCCTGGGTGGAAGGCCCCGGCATGGGCCTTCCTCCTCTCTCAGGGTGCCCATAGGCCCCAGGCACACTCTATGTGATGCCAGGGTAGCTGGACTGAGCTCCAGAAGCTCCGGCGTCACCTGGCTCTACCAGTCCTGGGGGCCCAGATGCATCTGCCCCATGGTCTGTGATCCCTCAGTCCAGTCCTTCAGAGACTGGGCCAAGCTCTGGACACCGTCTGCGACAGCATTCTGTGAGCGAGCCAGGCTCTGGAGCCCCTCAGCATTAGCTCTCTGAGACTGAGCTAAGTTGTCAATGCTCACAGACATGGCCTGCTGTGTCTCCAGAATCCCAGTGAAAATCCCAGCCATGGCCACCAGTGTCTCCAACATGTCCTGACACCCGTGGCCATGGACGAATGTGCCTCCAAGATACCACCGACACCCTCGGCCGTGGCCGGCTGTGTCCCTGTCATGGCCTGCTGTGTCTTCAGGATGGCCTGGAGCCTGTCACCCATGAGGCCAGATCCCTGCGCCAGACTTTACACTGTGGACACCACCTTTGCAGTGTTGGCCTGGTTCGCATGCTGTGCTGGCACCACCTCCTGTGACAGCACTCTATTTGACTCCTCTAAACAGCTTTGCAGTTGCAACATGTTTGCTGACAGTCCATCCACAACCCCCTGGGTTTTCTGATGCATCTCCACCAGCTTCGAGATCAACGAACCCTGAGGCCTGGTATCTGGCTTGAGGCCAGCTGCATCCTCACCTCCGGCAAACATCCCCATGCCCAAGCCCTCGGATGTGCCCACCTCCACCCAATGTGCATCAGCGGCTATGATGTGCTCACCAGTAGGTGACCCAGAAGCCTCAGCACTAACATGAACCACCGTGGTGATAGTCTCTGTGTTGGAGGGTTGTACTGTTGATGCCTGTGTCGAATCACTGGTGCTGTCCTTGGAGGATTCTTCAGGGCGTCCCTCTGAAATGTTCTCAAAGGTGTCCATTGGAGTTGGTTCCCGAGCAACAGGGGGGTCGGTGACACCAGAAGGGCCTGGTTCATCAGGGTCTACCACTGTAAGAAAGAACATACATTAGAGGAAGGGAGGGAAAACAGCCCACACAGCATGGCATTTACTTCAAAGAGTTAGAAATAGGTTCAGCTGATGCTCACTTGCATGCCGGATGCCAACCTGGCTGCCGGTGACCATTCAAGGCGCTCCCTCACTGCCAGCTCCAGGGCACGCTGCTCAGACCCCATCAGCAGGCACAGCTCGGGTACTCCAACATCAGTTTTCTCCCTCTCATGCCGATTGTGTGCGGTTTCCTCCTGGGGGGACATAAGGGAAATTGAAAGCATGATAAATGGAATTGCATGAAGTGCAATGTATGTCAAGGTTGGGCAGCTTGTGTTGGCCGTTTCGGGGAAATGGGTCCCCAATGAGGGGTGCTGATTGGGGAAGTGGCACAGGGTTGGAGGCAATACTGGGCAGCGGTTGATGGCTGCCCTTGAGGTTTGACATTGTAAGCACAGCACATGTACAGGTTTCAGAATGGGATGCACACTCACCCTTGCAGTCCGAAGAAGGTCATACATCTTCTTATTGTACTGCTCTCCGGACCGAGGGGTCAGTGTCCTGGCATTAACTGAAAATGTTACTGCCTCCCATATGACGCTTGCTGCGTGGCCCCTTGGGCGGCGGCTCTGCGTGGGGTATAGCAGATGTCGCCTCTCCTCCACCATGTCCAGCAGGCATGCCTGCTCAGTCTCTGAAA
The DNA here is from genome assembly GCF_964213995.1 of Mustelus asterias. Taxonomy (NCBI): domain Eukaryota; kingdom Metazoa; phylum Chordata; class Chondrichthyes; order Carcharhiniformes; family Triakidae; genus Mustelus; species Mustelus asterias. The sequence continues at coordinate 91,174,545 of NC_135803.1, read as the reverse complement.
ATCTTGGAGCACTTTTCTTTGGGGCCATGTTCCTGGTGTGACTGCCTATGTGTCAATCATTGCAGCTTGTATACAGCTAAGGGAATCCAGGTGCAGTCAGTTTGAGCCAGTCATGGGCCTGTTAATTATAATTTATTGTGAATAATTGGCAGGCAATCTGGTTTCAATAGAGGGTGAGCCATTTCCAAAGCTGCTGATTGGGTGAATTCAACAAGGTACTGTGGCAGTGGGGGGGGGGGGGGGGGGGGGTGCGGTGTGGAAGGTGTGCAATGCTCAAGGCTCTCACTCAACAAGGTACTGTGGCCAGGGGGTGCAGTACTCAAGGCTCTCACTCAACGAGGGGGAATGCTCGCAGGCAGGGTGTGTGCATGGCGGTACTGTGCTCTATGTGTGAAACGGGGGGAATGGGGAGGCCAGCGATGTCTGGGTCACTGGGGGATGGGAGGCCAGCGTTGTCCACGTCACTGGGGGATGGGAAGGGCAGCATTGTCCGGGTCACTGGGGGATGGGGAGGCTAGGAGGCCAGCGATTGTCTTGTGGGGGGGAAGGGGAGTGAGAGGCCAGTAATGTCTATGGGGGTTGAGGCCAGCGATGTCTCTGCTGGGAGGACTTGTTCAATGATCTCCCAGAGATGTGCGCATGCACGGGGCCCACTCAGCACGCTGATTTCAGCCTCTCCAGTGGGAATAGGCCCCACCCTGGATTTTTAGCATGATTCGTTTTGAAACTCCCACTGAAAAAAACAGCATGATTTACTCCAGTTTTCACGCGAATTCAACCCGTAGCATTCTTTTGGGAGAATCGCCCCCAACATATCAGAAAGGCTATTATGGAAGGCTATCAGATGCAACAGAGACAGAGAAACTGCAGGAATAGAATGGAGTCCTTACAAGAAACGGGGTTTGCGGAAGTGTAGTCTGTAGGCTTATAATGAATGTTAGTTGATAGCCTATCCCCCAAAGTGGGTACTGAGAAGTCAAGGAAGAGAAGGGAAGAGTCGAAAATGGACTATGTGAAGAAGGCTAAGGCTACTGGGGAGAATTTAAACTAGATAGGTTGGGGGGAGGGGAGCTAGAAGAGTTGACTAGGATCAAGGAACTAATTGATGGGGGGGAGGATGCAGGGGTAAGGGGAATTACAAAATTAATGGTAGAGGAGAGGGTGCAAGTGAATGAAGGCGGTAATTTAGAAAAGGGAGTAGAGGGAGAGGGTGTTCGCGACTCATCAAAGCGGGTCCAGATAAAAGCTGGAATAAGGACACTTTGCCTGAATGCACGAAGCATTCGGAACAAGGTAAATGAGTTGATGGTGCAAATCAGCACAAGTGGGTACGATCTAGTGGCCATTACAGAAATGTGGCTGAAAGGTGACCAGGACTGGGAGATGAATATCCAGGGGTATCAGGCGTTTAGGAAGAATAGACAGGAAGGAAAAGGTGGTGGGGTCGCGCTATTAATAAGAGATAATATCAGGGTAGTACTGAGGGATGACATAGGCTCTGAGGAACAAAATGTGGAATCATTATGGGTAGAGATGAGGAATAGTAGAGGGAGAAAGACACTAGTAGGTGTGGTATATAGGCCCCCAAATAATAATGTTGAGGTAGGGAGGGCTATAAACAAGCAGATAAGGGATGCGTGTAAAAACGGAACGGCAATAATCATGGGGGACTTCAACATGCACATTGATTGGCAGACTCAAGTCGGTAAGGGTGGAATGGAGGAAGAGTTCTTAGAATGCTGTCGGGATAGTTTCCTTGAACAGCATGTTACGGAACCGACGAGGGAACGAGCTATTTTGGATCTGGTATTGTGTAACGAGGTAGGTAGAATTAAGGATCTTATTGTGAAGGACCCTCTTGGGTCTAGTGACCACAATATGGTCGAATTTCTGATTCAGATGGAAGAGGAGAAAGTATGGTCCCAAACCAGTGTCCTCTGTTTGAACAGAGGGAAATATGATAGGATGAGGGATGAATTGGCTAAGGTAGACTGGGAGAGCAGGCTGGCAGGTAGGATAGCTGAGGAACAGTGGAGGATTTTTAAGGAGATCCTTTTCAGTTCTCAGCAAAAATATATTCCAGCAAAAAACAAGGATTGTAAGAAAAGGGAGAACCAGCCGTGGATAACGAAGGAAATAAAGGAGAGTATTAAAATAAAAACAGCTGCGTACAGAGTGGCCAAAAATAGTGGAGAAACAAGTGATTGGGAAAAATTTAAGAAACAACAAAGAGAGACTAAGAAAGCGATAAAGAAAGGAAGGATAGACTATGAAGCGAGGCTAGCAATTAATATAAAAAAAGATAGTAAAAGTTTTTATAAATATATAAAAAGGAATAGAGTGGCTAGAGTGAATGTTGGACCCTTGGAGGACGAGAGGGGGGAGTTAATAGTGGGAAATGAGGATATGGCTGAGTCTTTAAATAAGTTTTTTGTGTCGGTCTTCACGGTGGAGGACACAAATAGTTTGCCAAATATTAACGATAGAGGGTTGGCAGCAGGAGAAATACTTAATACAATTAATGTTACCAGAGAGGCAGTGCTGGGTAGACTAATGGGACTGAAGGTGGACAAGTCCCCGGGTCCGGATGGAATGCATCCCAGGGTATTGAAAGAAATGTCAGAGGTAATAGTGGATGCGTGAGTGATTATTTATCAAAACTCGTTGCATTCTGGGGTAGTGCCGGATGATTGGAAAACGGCTAATGTTACGCCGCTGTTTAAAAAAGGAAGGAGACAAAAGGCGGGTAACTATAGGCCGGTCAGCTTAACGTCTGTAGTAGGGAAAATGCTGAAATCCATTATTAAAGAGGAGATAGCAGGGCATCTGGATAGAAATGGTTCGATCAATCAGATGCAGCATGGATTCATGAGGGGAAAGTCGTGCTTGCCGAACATGTTGGATTTTTATGAAGATGTGACTAGGGCGGTTGATGGAGGAGAACCGGTGGATGCGGTGTTTTTGGATTTCCAAAAGGCGTTTGATAAGGTGCCCCATAAAAGGCTGCTGAAGAAGATTAGGGCACACGGAGTTGGGGGTAGTGTGTTAAAGTGGATTGGGGACTGGCTATCCGACAGGAAGCAAAGAGTTGGAATAAATGTCATTACAGTGTCATCAGGGAGGAAATTAGACGGGTAAATTGGAAGGAGGCATTCTTGGGGAAAAGTACCGAAGGAAAGTGGAGGATTTTCAAGGAATGTTTGTCTGGAGCTCTGCATGACAACGTTCCGATGAGACAGGGGGGTGTTGGTAGGGTACGGGAACCGTGGTGCACGAAGGTTGTGATGAACCTGGTGAATAAGAAAAGAGAGGCGTACAGAAGGTTCAGAGAGCTAGGAGGTGTTAAGGATTTAGAGGAGTATACGGGATGTAGGAAGGAGCTTAAGAAGGAAATTAGGAGAGCGAGAAGGGGTCATGAGAAGGCCTTGGCGGGTAAGATTAAGGAGAATCCCAAGGCTTTCTACAAATATGTCAAGAGTAAAAGGATGAGATGTGAAGGCATAGGACCCTTAAAAGGTGAAGGGGGAAAAGTTTGTGTGGAACCGTTAGAAATGGCGGAGCTGCTTAATGAATACTTTACCTCGGTATTCACGGTGGAAAGGGATCTGGGTGGTTGTACTGCTGGTTTGCGGTGGACAGAAAGGATCGAGCATGTGGACATAAAGAAAGAGGATGTGTTGGAACTATTGAATGGCATCAAGGTTGGTAAGTCGCCGGGACCGGATGGGATGTACCCCAGGTTACTGTGGGAGACGAGGGAGGAGATTGCGGAGCCTTTGGCGATGATCTTTGCATCGTCGATGGAGACGGGAGAGGTTCCGGAGGATTGGAGGATTGCAGATGTGGTCCCTATATTCAAGAAAGGGAACAGGGACAGCCCGGGAAATTACCGACCGGTGAGTCTAACCTCAGTGGTTGGTAAGTTGATGGAGAGGATCCTGAGAGACAGGATTTATGATCATCTAGAGAAGTTTAGTATGATCAAAAGTAGTCAGCACGGCTTTGTCAAGGGCAGGTCGTGCCTTACGAGCCTGGTTGAGTTCTTTGAAAATGTGACCAAACACATTGACGAAGGAAGAGCGGTGGATGTGGTCTATATGGACTTCAGCAAGGCGTTCGATAAGGTCCCCCATGCAAGACTTCTTGAGAAAGTGAGAGGGCATGGGATCCAAGGGGCTGTTGCCTTGTGGATCCAGAACTGGCTTGCCTGCAGAAGGCAGAGAGTGGCTGTGGAGGGGTCTTTCTCTGCATGGAGGTCAGTGACCAGTGGAGTGCCCCAGGGATCTGTTCTGGGACCCTTGCTGTTTGTCATTTTCATAAATGACCTGGATGAGGAAGTGGAGGGATGGGTTGGTAAGTTTGCTGACGACACCAAGGTAGGTGGTGTTGTGGATAGTTTGGAGGGATGTCAGAAGTTGCAGCGAGACATAGATAGAATGCAAGACTGGGCGGAGAAGTGGCAGATGGACTTCAACCCGGATAAGTGTGTGGTGATCCATTTTGGCAGATCCAATGGGATGAAGCAGCAGTATAATATGAAGGGTACCATTCTTAGCAGTGTAGAGGATCAGAAGGACCTTGGGGTCCGGGTCCATAGGACTCTTAAATCGGCCTCGCAGGTGGAGGATGCGGTCAAGAAGGCGTACGGCGTACTGGCCTTCATTAATCGAGGGATTGAGTTTAGGAGTCGGGAGATAATGCTGCAGCTTTATAGGACCCTGGTTAGACCCCACTTGGAGTACTGCGCGCAGTTCTGGTCACCTCATTACAGGAAAGATGTTGAAGCCATTGAAAGGGTGCAGAGGAGATTTACAAGGATGTTGCCTGGATTGGGGGGCATGCCTTATGAGGATAGGTTGAGGGAGCTTGGTCTCTTCTCCCTGGAGAGACGAAGGATGAGAGGTGACCTGATAGAGGTTTACAAGATGTTGAGAGGTCTGGATAGGGTAGACTCTCAGAGGCTATTTCCAAGGGCTGAAATGGTTGCTACGAGAGGACACAGGTTTAAGGTGCTGGGGGGTAGATACAGAGGAGATGTCAGGGGTAAGTTTTTCACTCAGAGGGTGGTGGGTGAGTGGAATCGGCTGACGTCGGTGGTGGTGGAGGCAAACTCGTTGGGGTCTTTTAAGAGACTTCTGGATGAGTACATGGGATTTAATGGGATTGAGGGCTATAGATAGGCCGAGAGGTGGGGATGTGATCGGCGCAACTTGTGGGCCGAAGGGCCTGTTTGTGCTGTGGCTTTCTATGTTCTATGTTCTAAATGGGTGTTTTTCCGGTTGGAGGAAGGTAACTAGTGGCGTGCCGCAGGGATCGGTACTCGGGCCGCAACTATTTACCATTTATATAGATGATCTGGAGGAGGGGACGGAGTGTAGGGTAACGAAGTTTGCAGACGACACAAAGATAAGTGGAAAAGTGAATCGTGTGGAGGACGGAGAAGATCTGCAGAGAGATTTGGACAGGCTGAGTGAGTGGGCGAGGATATGGCAAATGGAGTATAACGTTGAGAAATGCGAGGTTATACACTTTGGAGGAAATAATAACAAATGGGATTACTATCTCAATGGAAACAAATTAAAACATGCTACCGTGCAAAGGGACCTGGGGGTCCTTGTGCATGAGACGCAAAAGCCCAGTCTGCAGGTACAACAGGTGATCAAGAAGGCAAATGGGATGTTGGCCTATATTGCGAGGGGGATAGAATATAAAAGCAGGGATGTCTTGATGCACCTGTACAGGGCATTGGTGAGGCCGCAGCTGGAATACTGTGTGCAGTATTGGTCCCCTTATATGAGGAAGGATATATTGGCATTGGAGGGAGTGCAGAGAAGGTTCACCAGGTTGATACCGGAGATGAGGGGTTTGGATTATGAGGAGAGGCTGAGGAGATTGGGTTTGTACTCGTTGGAGTTTAGAAGGATGAGGGGGGATCTTATGGAGACTTATAAGATAATGCGGGGGCTGGATAGGGTGGAGGCGGAGAGATTCTTTCCACTTAGTAAGGAAGTTAAAACTAGAGGACACAGCCTCAAAATAAAGGGGGGTCGGTTTAGGACAGAGTTGAGGAGGAACTTCTTCTCCCAGAGGGTGGTGAATCTCTGGAATTCTCTGCCCACTGAGGTGGTGGAGGCTACCTCGCTGAATATGTTTAAAGCGCGGATGGATGGATTCCTGATCGGTAAGGGAATTAAGGGTTATGGGGATCAGGCGGGTAAGTGGTACTGATCCACGTCAGATCAGCCATGATCTTATTGAATGGCGGGGCAGGCTCGAGGGGCTAGATGGCCTACTCCTGCTCCTATTTCTTATGTTCTTATGTTCTTATGAGGGAAGGGTGGAAATCAGAAGCAAAGTTGGTGGAGTTTTTGAGTTCTAGGCAAGAGCAACATGAACTCTGCACCTCACTTTGTTCCTTTTCTTTTGCATGTGGAGGTCTTAATCTTGTTTATCATGTTTTTGCTCTGACGCAGCTGTTTGTTATCCTGCCATTCACACCCACTCTGGACAACTCTTTTATTTCTTTACTACAACCATTACCACTTCCTTTGTCTTTTGTACCAGAAAATCTTTTGTTAATCTCTCTTGCCCTCTAACCTATCACAGACCCTCCCTTTTGTTTATCCTCCCACATTTCCTCTTTCACATACTCAAAGTCCATAGATTTCTGTGTGGGTGGGGACCCTTACCTTCTCGGAGGGTCATGTGACCCATTCAGCCAATTGGATCGAAGCGTGCGAATTCTGGAGCTGAGCATGGGTTTTCTTTGCCAGTTAGGAGCCTGGAGTACTGTAGTCTTTGTATCACTCTCTGTGCATAGTTACTTACCTTAATAAACCATTCATTTAAATGGGCGGCACGGTGGCACAGTGATTAACACTGCTGCCTCACAGCGCCAGGATTCAATTCCTGGCTTGAGTTACTGTCTGTGCAGAGTTTGCATGTTTTCCCCGTGTCTGCGCGGGTTTTCTCCGGGTGTTCCAGTTTCCTCCCACAGTCCGAAAGATGTGCTGGTTAGGTGCATTGGCTATGCCGAATTCTCCCTCAGTGTACCCGAACAGGTGCCGGAGGGTGGTGACTAGGGGATTTTCACAGTAACTTCATTGCCATGTTAATGTAAGCCTACTGTGACACTAATAAATAAACTTTTTAAAAAGTATTAATCGACTTGATGGTCACCCATATTTGTAAGATGCTACATTTGGCGATGAGGATCAGTCAGACTGTTTCCTACTGCTGCAGAAATCAGGAGAACAGACCTCACGAGAAAACTTTTCAAAGCAAACTGATTTAGTAGTCTGTGAGTGTCAAAATGCACCTTTTTGGGAAACTAGACTTATTTGTCCCCATGGATCAGTGGTGCGATATGTGGGATGCGGATGTCGGATGCCTACACTATTTTTTTTAAATTGGGGGCGGGGAAAGGAGGGGTGAAGAGAAGCAATGGAGAAGCAACAGCCTGCGGGTCTCCAATTTATAGCCTGACAAAAAGATTGACTTCTCTCGATGCCCCTGACTTTAAAACTTTCAAACAGTTTGTGGAATTAGTCAAGAGACATTATCACCTGAAGCCATTGGTGTTAATATAACAATACTAAATTTAATTCAACTACAAAAGTCCCAGGGGAGTTGATAGCAGCATTCATGGTGTGCCTAAGACAAACAGCTAAATAATATGAGTTTGGGTCTGTACCCAATGGCACTTTGAGACTTTGTGATTTGATTTATTATAGTCACATGTTTTAGTAAAGAGTGAAAAGTATTGTTTCTTGCGCTCTATACAGACAAAGCATACCATTCATAGAGAAGGAAAGGAGAGAGTGCAGAATGTAGTGTTACAGTCATAGCTAGGGTGTAGAGAAAGATCAACTTAATGCGAGGTAGGTTCATACAAAAGTCTGATGGCAGCAGGAAAGAAGCTGTTCTTGAATCGGTTGATACGTGTCCTCAGACTTTTGTATTTTTTTCCCAACAGAAGAAGGTGGAAGAGAGTATGTCTGGGGTGTGTGGGGTCCTTAATTATGCTGGCTGCCTTTCCAAGGCAGCGGGAAGTGTAGACAGTGTCAGTGGGTGGGAGGATGGTTTGAGTGATGGACTGGGTTTCGTTCACGACCCTTTGTAGATTCTTGCGCTCTTGGACAGAGCAGGAACCATATCAAGCTGTGATACAACCAGAAAGAATGCTTTCTCTGGTGCATCTGTAAAGGTTGGTGAGAGTCATAGCAGACATGCCAAATTTCCTTAGTCTCCTGAGAAAGTAGAGGTGCTGGTGGGCTTTCTTAACTATAGTGTTGGCATGAGGGGACCAGGACAGGTTGTTGGTGATCTGGACACCTAAAAACTTGAAGCTCTCGACCATTTCTACTTCATCCCCGTTGATGTGGACAGGGGCATGTCCTCCACTACATTTCCTGAAGTCGATGACTATCTCCTTTGTTTTAGCCTGTGGTGTTAACAACATGACGATACAAAATAAATTATTAGCAGAAGCAGAGATTAGTTTAAAGAAGGGATTAGAGCTCACCCAGACTTTTGAAAGTGCCAAAAGGGGGCTGGGGGATGGGGGGCGGTGATGCTGTAGAGCGTGCAAGCAGGCAAAGTCCACCAAGTTTGGCGAGGAGCCACTGATAGTCGAGTTGCCAGGGAGAAAGGCACAGAAAGTAATAGCAAAGAGGCTCAGAGGAAAAGAAAGTGCAAAGGTGTAGGGAATTTGGTCCACAGAGCAGGAATTACGAAGAATGGTATTGGTGCGGGGAGATCAGATCTAGGAGAGATGTAAATTGAGGGAAGCCACATATTATGCTTGCAATAGGACGGGGCACATTAGAAGCAAATGCAAGATTAAGCAGAGCCCGACCTGTACTGTAAGGCTTACATGAGAAGGTTGAGTCTGAACTCAAGCAGCTGGAAGAATTAGGCATTATCAAGTCTTTACAGTTTTTCATCGTACCAGTAGTTAAGCCTGATAGAACCATTAGGATAAGTGGGGACTACAAATTAACCGTGAATCAAACAGCAAAATTGGATCAATACCCAATACCAAGAATTGAAGATTTGTATGCCAAATTAGCAGGAGACTTAACTTATACTAAACTTGACATGAGCTATGTGTACCAACAATTAGAGTTAGACAAGGTATCTAGAGAATTTGTTACAATAAATACCCACAAAGGCTTATACCAGCATACTCAGCTACTCTTCAGAGTCTCATCAGCATGCACAATTTTTCAGTGCACAGTGCAAAGCTTACTATAGGATCATCTAAGATGGTTGTCTATGTAAGTAAGATACTGATTACAGGAGCATCCAAAGAGGAGCATCTGGCAAATTTTGAAGAAGTTTTCAAGAGCTATAAGAAGACTATTATGGAAGATTTATTCCTAATTTTTCTACTGTATTGGCACCCTTACACAAACTGTTCAAGAAGCACTAGATGTAGTATTGGAAAGAAAATCAGAAAAAAGCCTTTGAACAGATTAAACTGGCATTGCAGTCATCCAGTCTCTGAGTTTATTTTGACACCTCAAAAAAGATAATTCTTGCCTGCTTTCGGAATCAGAATGGTTTTATTGCATAAGCTGGAAGATGGTGGAGAAAGGCCTATTGCCTATGCTTTAAGGACTCTGACCTATTGCTGAAAAAATTTACTCTCAATTCGAAAAAGAGGGACTAGCTGTCATCTTTGGAGTGAAGAAGTTCCATCGGTATTTTTATGGATGGCATTTCATAGTAGTTGCTGACTGCAAACCCCTATTGTATCTACTTAAGGAGGATAAGGCCATTCTTCCCATAGATTCAGCGAGGGTCCAACCCTGGGCTCTATTGCCAGCAGCCTATGAGTATACTTAGACCGGGCACACACATTTCAAACACACACTTTAAGCCTCTTTCCCCTACCCGAAGGTATATCACCTCTACCAGCACCAAAGGAAATTGCTCTTGCTCTAAACTTTCTTGATACATTGCGCGTGTTGGCACGATAGGTCAAGTTTTGGACCCAGAAAGACCTCACATTATCATATGGTTACCCAGGTCTGAGCAATTAAGGCTCTTTCAGAGAAGAAATGTTGAGTTAAGTTGTGAGGACAGCATATTATTATGGGGAGAAAGGGTGGTCGTTTCCACTCCTGCTGGCAAGTTATTGGCCAGAATTTTACCAGCCCAGCTGCCACAGGAATCAGAGCAGGCCAGGGGCAGAGTATGGGAAGGTACATTGACTTTGGGCGGGATTTTACAGTTTCAGGACAAGAGAGGCCGTAAAATCCCACCCTCTGTTACAAGAGTCACATTGTGCCCATCCATCATCACAACAAAGATGAAGATGCTCATAGGCAGGGATATGTGATGGTCCGGGATAGGTACCGGCATTGAGAATCTGAATAAACAAAGCATCCAATTTCAAATGCAGCAAAACGTGCCATCTCTGGCCTTAATGCACCCTTGGGAGTGGCCAGGTCGACCATGGGTGAGACTACACATTGATGTTGCAGGCCCAATTCATGGGCGCCATGTTCCTGCTCATAATAGATGCACACTCCAAATGGTTGGACACACACAAAATAAAGTCCACAACCTCATCAGCAACAGTCAAGAAATTGAGATAGACATTCACCACCCATGGGTTGCCCAAGGTGCTAGTACCTGATAATGGGACTGCTTTCACTGGCGAAAAGTTCCAGCATTTCATGAGAACCAATTTGGTTCAACATATTCGAACTGCACCTTACCATCCTGCTTCAATTGGGCTGGCTGAGAAAGTCATCCAAACATTCAAAGCCACGAAAAAGAAACAGTCAACAGCCTCTCTACAAACCAAGCTAGCTCATTTCCTGATCACCTATAGAACAACACTCCATGTCACCGCAGATGTTACCTGTTGAGTTACTAACACAGTAAGAAGTTTAACAACACCAGGTTAAAGTCCAACAGGTTTATTTGGTAGCAAAAGCCACACAAGCTTTCGAGGCTCTGAGCCCCTTCTTCAGGTCACTCACCTGAAGAAGGGGCTCAGAGCCTCGAAAGCTTGTGTGGCTTTTGCTACCAAATAAACCTGTTGGACTTTAACCTGGTGTTGTTAAACTTCTTACTGTGTTTACCCCAGTCCAACGCCGGCATCTCCACATCATGAGTTACTAACAGGCAGACGTATTCGAACAAGGTTGGATCTTATATTTCTGAATTTGGCAGGGAGGAGGTGAAACAGAACGCACGGAAGAAACATCACGACGCAATAAAAACGGAGAGGGCATTTCAGGTGGATGACTTATATGGTATATTGGTATATGTAAAGAATTATGATGCTGGTCCAAATTCGATTCTTGGAACATCATGGACAGAACAGGTCCAGTGTCGTAAGAAATAGTTGTCCAATGAAAAAGGGTATATTAACACTTTGACCATTTGAGAGAGAATGGCACATAGAATCAGTGGGGTCATCCTCCCCTGATATTGGAATCATAGAATCCTGACGGTTCAGAAGGAGGCCATTTAGTCCATCGACACTCCAGCAGAACATTCCACCCAGGCCCTATCTCCGTACCCCTACATATTTACCCCACTAATCCCCCTAACTTACACATCTTGGGACACTAAAGGACAATTTTGCATGACCAATCCACCTAACCTGCACATCTTTGGACTGTGGGAGGAAACCAGAACAGCCGGAATAAACCTACGCAGACACGGGGCGAACGTTCAAACTTCGCAGATCGTCACCCAAGGCCGGAATCAAACCTGGGTCCCTGGTGCTGTAAGGCAGCAGTGCTAACCACTGTGCCATCGTGCCGGCCATATTGAAAATAATACAACAGGAAGCTACCTCGAGGAACAGCCAAGTAATGTTCTAGTGGGAAGTTATCTGCATGAAAGCACCTTCACAAGTCAAGAGTCCATGGTACTTTTTAAAGAGGGTGAAGATGCAATATTTTGTACAGACTTATTTCCCTTAACCTTTCTCTTTTATTGTAATAGCACAGTACACAATGTGGTTGGGATTTTCCAGCCCCATCACGGCAAGACCCACCACAGGTCCCAGCCAAAGGTTTTTCAGCAGAATTGGATGGATGGATGGAAAATCTTGCCCAATGTTTTAGCACATTTGTGATATTGGATTTTCTTTAGCTAAACTAAACCAGGGTCTGATGGGATATATGCCAGAATACGGAGAGAGGCAAGGGAGGAAATTGCTGGGGCCTTGAGAGAAATCTTTGTATCCTCACTGGCTACAGGGGAGGTCCCAGAGGATTGGAGAATAGCCAATATTGTTCCTTTGTTTAAGAAGGGTAGCAAGAATAATCCAGGTAATTACAGGCCGGTGAGCCTTACATCAGTGGTAGGGAAATTATTGGAGAGGATTCTTCGAGACAGGCTTTATTCCCACTTGGAAATAAGTGTAGGTATTAGTGAGAGGCAACATGATTTTGTGAAAGGGAGGTCGTGTCTCACAAACTTGATAGAGTTTTTCGAGGAAGTGACGAAGATGATTGATGAGGGTGGGGCAGTGGATGTTGTCTACATGGTCTTCAGTAAGGCCTTTGACAAGGTCCCTCATGGCAGACTGGTGCAGAAGGTGAAGTTGCATGGGATCAGAGGTGAGCTGGCAAGGTGGATACAAAACTAGCTTGGCCAAAGAAGACAGAGGGTAGCAGTGGAAGGGTGCGTTTCTGAATGGAGGGCTGTGACAAGTGGTGTTCCTCAGGGATCAGTGCTGGGACTTTTGCTGTTTGTAATATATATAAATGATTTGGAGGAAAATGTAACTGGATTGGTTAGTAAGTTTGCGGACGACACAAAGGTTGCTGGATTTGCGGATAGCGATGAGGACCATCAGAGGATACAGCAGGATATAGATCAGCTGGAGACTTGGGCGGCGAGATGGCAGATGGAGTTTAATCTGGACAAATGTGAGGTAATGCATTTTGGAAGGTCTAATACATTTGGAAATATACAGTAAATGGTAGAACCCTTAAGAGTATTGATAGGCAAAGGGATCTGGGTGTACAGGTACACAGGTCACTGAAAATGGCAATGCAGGTGGAGAAGGTAGTCAAGAAGGCATATGGCATGCTTGCCTTCAGCGGCCGGGGTACTGAATTTAAAAATTGGCAAGTCATGTTGCAGCTTTATAGAACCTTAGTTAGGCCGCACTTGGAATATAGTGTTCAATTCTGGTCACCACACTACCAGAAGGATATGGAGGCTTTGAGAGGGTACAGAAAAGATTTACCAGGATGTTTCCTGGTATGGAGGGCATTAGCTATGAGGAGAAGTTGAAGAAACTTGGTTTGTTCTCACTGGAGCGACGGAGGTTGAGGGGAGACCTGATAGAAGTCTACAAGATTGTGAGAGGCATGGACAGAGTGGATAGTCAGAACCATAGAACCCCTACAGTGCAGAAAGAGGCCATTTGGCCCATCGAGTATGCACCGCAACAATTCCACCCAGGCCCTATCCCGAAATCCCTACATATTTACCTGCTAATCCCTCTAACCCTCATATTTACCCGCTAATCCCTCTAATCTGCGCATCCCGGGACACTAAGGGGCAATTTAGCTTGGCCAATCAACCTAACCCACACATCTTTGGACTGTAGGAGGAAACCAGAGCACCCGGAGGAAACCCACGCAGACACGGGGAGAATGTGCAAACTCCGCGCAGACAGTGACCGGAGCCGGGAATCGAACCCAGGTCCCTGGAGCTGTGAAGCAGCAGTGCTAACCACTATGCTACCGTGCCGCCCGAAGAAGCTTTTTCCCGGGGTGGAACAGTCAATTACTAGGGGGCATAGGTTTAAGGTGCGAGGGGCAAGGTTTAAAGGAGATGTACGAGGCAGATTTTTTACACAGAGAGTAGTGGGTGCCTGGAACTCATTGCTGGGGGAGGTAGTGGAAGCAGATACAGCAGTGACTTTTAAAGGGCGTCTTGACAAGTACATGAATAGGATGGGATTAGAGGGATACGGTCCCCGGAAGGGTAGGGGGTTTTAGTTAAGTTGGGCAGCATGGTTGGTGCAGGCTTGGAGGGCCAAAGGGCCTGTTCCTGTGCTGTAATTTTCTTTGTTCTTTGTTCTAAACTGATGACTGAATCTGTAGGCTTTTCCTCATTATCCTCATTATCCCTCCATGAACTAATCAAATTGAACAGATTACATTCTGGGAAAACCAAGGTTGAAAGTGGCTTTAACACATTTTAAATAAAAATGAATCACTGTTAAGGACTATACATCTAGTCCCATCTTTCCATTGATTATCCTGCTCCATTTAAGAACTGCACACATGTTGGAACATTATCTCATTTTTTCCACCAGAAAAGAATATTCAAAGCTGGATTCTTTCAATATTCTCATTCAATGGCAAGTGTGATATTTGGTTGCAATGCCAGACTGAGGTCTTCTGCAGGATTTTAATGCATTTAAGATGTTGTGAGATGATTGTTGTGGTTGAGTTGATATATGAAGGATCCAATGGCTGTAGGACACTGTTTGTAAACTGTTTATCTACAATGAAAAGAAATCCTATTCCAAGCAGAACAAGATAGAGATGAATGTATCAGGGTTACGCTATATTTCTTATCATTTTAAGCAGGAAAAGACCCATGAAGTGATTATTTAGTATTCCTGTGCTGTCCTGCTGGCTGTCTCTGAGACAGAGTGAGTTATTTTCAAATACACCATAATCTAATTAAATGGTGGAACAGGCTGGAGGTGCTGAATGGACCTACCCTGTACCTATGCTTCTTTATCTGCCCGCATTATTCAAGTTTATACTTGCATCCACACAAAATAACCTTCTCAATTATATGAAATTACCTGTAAAAGTCAGTTGTAATAGAAAGACTGGTCTGTGCCATGATGCTTTAACCCAACAGGTTATAGAGGCTGCCAGCTATGCTATCAAGATTGGAGATATTCCAAGAGGTTGGGCCAAAGTGAAGTGTTGCTTGCAGAAAAGTGTCTCCTAGGTGCACAGCAGCCACTGGAGACAGGATAAGGATCTTGGAGTCTCATCAAGCTATAGGCTCAATGCTGTCATATTTTGCCTCTTCCAGTGAGGAGAGTGGCACAGAGATGGGAACGCAGCCATGTGAAGAAGCTGTGCAGTAGCCAGGGGAGGTCCAGTGGGTTGAAAAAACTATTGGATGTAGATGAGGAGGGTGGGAGCAAGACGGTAGTCTCATGGTCGTAGATGGCACTACCCAGTTCAAAGGGTTTATTGTCAGAGGGTCAGCTTCCTCAAGCTTTATTAGTGCCAATGTATAAGAAACCATTGAACCATAAGTTCCTTGGAGTGGAAATCAGCAGGGGGCCTCGGAGGGGCCGGGGAAGTCGGACCTTGAAGTGTGTGGGGGGATCGGAGGTCAGACATCAAGTGGGTGGAGTGGGGAGGGGTCAGGTCTGGTTGGGTGGGGAGGGGGTCAGTCATGCAAGGGTGGAATCCTGCCAGATTGGGTGTGAGTGGAGCCTGAGGGGTGGTCTAGTTGGGTCAGGCCTGCAGGGAGGGAGTCCAGTCAAGTCAGAGTAATTCCCATAGGGAGTCAGGGGCTGTTTAGAATATCACTGGAGGGAAGATGTGTGTGAAGCAATCCCATGACCAGGGTAATCAGGGGATGAGAGTGCCCCCTGGGTGGCCGGTGTGTGGGGAATGTCCCATGGTTGGGGGGGTCGGGGTCAGTCTGGGACCTTACAATAGTTACCCAGAAGTTAGAAGAGGTTTAATTCTTCTCACTTTTTCAGGGTAACTATTGTGTAACACAGTTAGAAAAAGTTTGCACTTTCGGGAAATTGCACGGCAAACCCTTCCTTCCGAAGGGGATTCTCCAGTGCATCTTTGGGGTAGCCACAAATCTGATACTGGGGAGCTCGGAAATTATGGCCCAATGTCTCCAACCCAACACCTTAACAACCAGGCCTCAATCTCCCTGGAGCATGTGGGCATGATGCCAAAAGACAGTACCGGACCAAGCTAGAGTCGCAGGCTAGCCACATGGACTCCTGCCGACTATGGCAGGGTCTGCAAGACTTAACAGGCTACAAGATGAAGACATGTAAAATCACCGGCACCAATGCACCTCTCCCCGATGAGTTCAGCACATTCTATGCTGATTTTGAGCAAGAGGTTAGCAAGAGCATGCCCTCCACCCCAGAAGCCTCGGACGAACCTGTAGCCGAGGTCATCATTGCAGACGTCAAAGTAGCCTTCTCAAAAGTCAACCCACAGAAAGCGACCGGCTCAGATGGGGTACCCGGACGAGTACTCAGATTCTGCGCAAACCATCTGATGGTGGTATTCACAGACATCTTCACCCTATACTTACACCAATCTGAGGTCCCTATCTGCTTCAAGAAGATGACCGTTATCCCGATACCAAAGAAAAGCCAGGCAGCATGCCTTAATGGCTATTCCAGTGGCTCTGACAGTCATCATTATGAAGCGCTTCAAAAGATTAGCCATGGCATGAATCAGTTCCAGCCTCCCAGATTGCCTGGATCCACTACAGTTCACTGCAACAGGTCCATAACAGGCCCTAGGCTCAACGCTGGAGCACCTAGAGAACAAAGACATCTATTTATTGACTACAGCTCCGCCTTCAACACCATTATTCCTACGAAACTCATTTCCAAACTCCGTAGCCTAGGGCTCAGTTCCTCCCTCTGCGACTGGATCCTAGTCTTACTAATCCACAGACCGCAATCAGTAAGGACAACAACACCTCCTCCACAATCATCCTCAACACGGCTGCCCCACAAGGCTGTCTCCTCAACCCTTTATTATACTCCTTATAAACCTATGATTGTGTGGCTAAATTCCCCTCCAACTCGATTTTCAGGTTTGTTGATGACACTACTGTAGTAGGTCAGACCTCAAATAATGACGAGATGGAGTACAGGAAAGAGATAGAGAATCTGGTGAACTGGTGCGATGACAATAATCTCTCCCTCAATGTCAACAAAATGAAGGAGATAGTCATCGACGTCAGGAAGCGTAGTGGAGGACATGCCCCTGTCTACATCAATGGAGCGAAGTAAAAATAGTCGAGAGCTTCAAGTTTTTAGGTGTCCAGATCACCAACATATCCTGGTCCCTCCATGCCGACGCTATAGTTAAGAATGCCCACCAACGCCTCTACTTTCTCAGGAGGCTAAGGAAATTTGGCATGTCCTCTACGACTCTCACCAACCTTTACAGATGCACCATAGAAAGCATTCTTTCTGGTTGTATCACAGCTTGGTACGGCTCCTGCTCTGCCCAAGACTGCAAGAAACAACAAAGGTCGTGAATGAAGCCCTGGACATACTCTCTGCCACCTTCTTCTATTGGGAAAAAATATATAAAAATCTGAGATTACATCCCAACCAACTCAAAAACGGCTTCTTCCCTGTTGCCATCAGACTTTTGAAAGGACCAACCTCGCTTTAGATTATTTTTTTTCTACATCCTAGCTATGACTGTAACACTACATTCTGCACTCTCTCCCTTTTCCTCTCTATGTATGGTATGCTTTCTCTGTATAGCATGCAAGAAACAATACTTTTCACTGTATACCAATACATGTGGTAATAATAAATCAAATCAAATTTAATCATATCAAATCAAAAGAAGGTGGCGGTGAGCTGCTTTCTTGAACCATTGCAGTCCAAGGTGTAGGTACATCCACAGTACTGTTAAGAAGGGAGTTCTAGGACTTTGACCCAGTGACAGTGAAGGAACAGCAATATATTTCCAAGTCAGGACGGTGTGTGGCTTAGAGAGGAGCTTCCAGGTCATGGTGTTCCCATGCATCTGCTGCCCTTGTCCTTCTAGGTGATGGAGGCGGTGCTGCCAAAGGAACCTTGGTGATTTGCTACAGTGCATCTTGTAGATGGTACACATGGCTGCCACTTTTCGTCGTTGAATCTTTTTTAAGGTGACGGATGGGGTACCAGCTAAGCATGCTCCTTTGTCCTGGATGGTGTCAAGCTTCCTAAGTGTTGCTGGAGCTGCATTCACCCAGCTTAGTGGAGCATATTCCACTGCACTCTTGACTTGTGCCTTGTAGATGGTGGACAGAGATTGGGGAGTCAGGAGGTGAATTACTCACTGCAGGATTCCTTACCTCTGACCTGCTCTTGTAATCGCAGTATTTATATGGCTAGTCCCATTCAATTTCTGGTCAATGATAACCCTCAGGGTGTTGATAGTGGGGGATTCAGCGATGGTAATGCCATTGAATGTCTAGGGAGATGGCTAGATTCTCTCTTAGAAATTGTCATTGCCTGGCATTCGTGTTACTTCCCACTTACCAGCCCAAACCTACATATTGTCCAGGTTTTGTTGCATGTGCACACAGACTGCTTCAATATCTAAAGAATTGCAAATGCTGCTGAATATAGTGCAACCATCAGGGAATATCCCCGCTTCTTACCTTCAGATGGAGGGAAGGTCATTGACGAAACTGAAGACAGTTGGGTCTACAACACTACCCTGAAGAATTCCTGCAGTGATATCCTAGGACTGAGATGATTGACGTTCAATAACCATCTTCCTTTGTGTTAAGAATGACTCCAATCAGTGAAGAGTTTCTCCCTAGGTTCCTATTGACTTCAGTTTTGCTACACTCAGTCAAATGCTGCCTTGATGTCAAGGCCAGTCTGTCACACCTCACCTCCAGCTCCTTTGTCCATATTTGGATCAAGGCTGCAATGAGGTCAAGATTTGAGTGGTGGATCCCAAACTGAGTATCAGTAAGCAGATCATTGTTGAGTAAGTATCACTTGATAACACTAACAACGATGCTTTCCATCACTTTTCTGATTATTGAGAGAAGACTGACAGGGCGGTAATTAGATTTGTCCTGCTTTTCTGATTTGTCCTGCTCACCACCCTGCCCTATTCCCGTAACCCCACAAATTTAGCATGGCCAGTTCACCTAATTTACACATCTTTGGATACTAAGGATCCATTTTGTATGGCCAATCCACCTAACCTAGACATCTTTAGATTGTGGGAGGAAACTGGAGTATCTGGAGAGCCCACCAAATGCATGTGCCCAACAGATGAAAAGTTCAGATGTATGAGTCAAAATCCAGTACAGAAGGTATTAGAGTCGCTGAAGGCTGCAAAGGGACTGGACAACTGGCCTGGTTGATAAGATAAACCAAAGAGAGATTTTGCTTTTACATTTAGTTATGGTGTGTGTTTCATACCACTGTAACAATGGCCACAATTTTCTGTTCTGGAGTCTAGGTACGGTCACAGGGTGGCAGTGTAAGTGATTTCTGCTGGGGAGGGGTGCAGAAAGGCTAACCATGTGCGATGTTGCGTTCTTCAATTCATTAAATATACATTTGCAAGGAGTTGCCAATTCACGCAACCTGGGTAGGCAGGAGGTTGCACTCCCACCATTACATCATGGGATTGGAAGTCCGGGAACCCTATTTGAAGGGCCCACAGACACTCGGAACTATCCCTTTCACCTTTGCTCGGCCACTGCTCCACCCTTTCCCGCTAACTCTTCCTCCTTAGTCATCCTCCACACAATTTGCACCGTCACTACCCAAGCACAGGCTGGCATTTATAGATTCTGTCCAAAGAGGACAATGCAACTGTAACTCACCAATAATCATGGAACAAGTCTACCCTGCCAGGTGCGTGGCACGTAACTTATAAGGGCTTCTTGACATTGTTCATCAGGAAGCTTGACCCACCTTTAAAGTCCTGATAATTTAATTGCTAAAGTTCATTCCACTGACAGGAAACTGATTTTTGGTGCCATGCCTGATTATATTCCCCCACCTGCTACACTTCCTGTTGCTGGTGGGACCAGAAGATTCCACCCTATATCGACTGAATTTGTATCATTTATATCAGGTAAATTTCACTGCTCTAATTTTCTGTGTTTTACCTATTGTAGAATAGAGAAGCTAGCAATTTGAACCAAACTTCAAATCACCCAGTATTATTTCAGTCTGTGGAATTGGTGGAGGTTTGTTTAAAACACAGATATCCAGTCCAGAACACAAGTGGGTTTCATTGTTAAATCTGGGATCCTGATACTCTATTGTTAGATATTGGGCAATGGGAGTTTGGCTGCTCCATGCTCCGAAGCCTTTCGTAATTGGACTCACTCATGTCTCCTGGCAACAAATCCGTGTCCTTAGATTGACCAGAGGCAAGATTTTCCCTCTTCCATGACCACATGAGTGGCTTGACTTTGTTTGCATTTTGACCATTGAGCTATAAGAGGGGACTGGAAAAAGAGCCTGGATATTTTAGCATTCCAAAAGAAAGCATAATTATCTGTCCTCATTTTAGCCATGCCCTGCTGTTGTGTAATGTTACATCATCGTCATTGAAGTCCATGAGAGGTGAAAGTAAAGTCACCATAGCCCCAGATGACCTTATGCTTCTCTTCCCTTTAAGTGGAAGAGCTGACTGGTGGTAATTTTAACCTGAGGATGTCACACTTCATGTGAGGGGTAAGGTTGAGAAAATGGACCTTCATGAATAATCTCAGTTGAACCCGTGTTGTTGATATCATTCTGCACCATGGACTAGCCGTCCAGCCAACTGAGCTAACTGGCACCCAATTCCACGAGAACAGTAATAATGACACCTATGATAGCAGTAAATCACAACTTCATGGTTCTTTCTGGTTAATCCAGGCCTCTAAGTGGCTTTTCTTGCCACAATTTTCTTGATACATCATATCGTTTATTGCACAAAGGTTAAATGTTCTTTTTGGGTGTGCTTCTTTTGATTGTTTTGGGCAATCTGCTCCCACAAATTAGAAGTGAATGGTTGCAGTTTTATGATGTATAGTGATGTCGAAATGTCGACATGTAGTCTACAGTGAAAATGATCAAATGTATCATGTATTTACATTAAATAGGGCATTTACTTTGGCCTGAATGTTTCCAAGGATCTGAGTTCTTACAAAGACGTCTAGCACTATATATAGGAAGGATACTCATGGCAAGCGTAGAACTGTGAGGATGAGATAATTGTAAGTGCATGGTTGTAATCATCTCTTGTTGGCTAATCTGGCAGGTTCAGTTCTTCCTAATTTTATCAAGGCACCCAGTATGTTGCTGATGGTTTTGATGTTGGTTGCCATCCCCAGGCATTCTTGCTCTATTGGAGAAAAGGAATTTTCCGTTACATACTTAACGTCTTGCAGCATGTTTCCAGTACCATACAAACCATATAAACCTCAATGACCTTCCTTTTAAGTCACAGTAGAGACAAATCTTAATGGTATAGATAGGTGAAATGTTAATTTTGTCAAGGCTCACAGTTCACGTTTTTTAAAGTCTATTTTTACATCCACACTGTTTTTTACGCTTTGGGGAATGGTGGGAGAGGTGGTGGAACAATTCCAGAGCTGATTATCAGCCCATTAAACAGTCCTTTCATGGCCAATAAATCCTGGCATTGGACTTGAACCTGGAGCTTCTGGTCTAGCAGGAGGAATGCTACCACTGCGCCACAATGCCTCCTATGTAGCTCGTTTGAATTCCTAAAACAATTCTAGACATTTTGTTTTTTGTTTGGTTATATTAGCTGTATCATAGAAGTAAATGTCTCAATTTTCATGAAATATTAAAAAGTAAGCCAGAAATTTTAGCTCAAGTAATTATTCAATGTATTTTGTATAACAAAACTTTGAAATGGAACATAAATTGAAGCTTTATTAAGTTGCATACCAAATACCATGTCCCTCTTAGGATACTTGTCCATATAGTGACATTAAAGCAACAGCAGGAAATCTATTGGTGCTTTAAAAGTGAATAGAATTTTTGTAATCATGACCTTTTCACTTTAGATAGCTTCAAAAGTGACATTTACAATTTTCACAAATGGAGAAATATACTTTATTTTTATAATGCATTTATACAGATTCTAATAAAACACAATGAGGTGAAAATTCATCCTCGGCAGCTGCACTGGCCTCTTGTTTTGGTCACTTGTTGTGCCTGATACATCAAGGTGAATTATTTAAGTAAATTTAAAACTTGTGACTTTTAGGTTACTCTCAGAATCACCACAAAACTGGTAATGTCACTAGTTGGCGATGTCACCTCAATGTCACTTTCCTAAGGGGAGCATTTCCCAAGGGCCACATGATCAGAGAGGACTCTATGGGTAATCCCAGCGGGAAGCTAAGCCAATAGGCAGGAAGGCACATAGCACGGGTCAAGGAGGGACTCGCAGTTGCAGCCAGGGAGTCGGGCAGAGGAGTCGCATTATAATCGTGTTATATATGTACATTCCTGCTTTGGCAATAAAGCCTTTTATTGTTTAAAGCCACATCAAGTCACCCTCAATCGGCAAAACATCAAAATTGTCAGGGTTCGCAGTGTCCAGCTAGAGGGGGAGGAGACTTGAGCGTCGAGAATAGGAAAAAGTAAGAAGAAGTAAACTACATTTACTTAGTACAATGCCTATAATCAGCAAAATTAAGCCGTTGGATCCCAAAGTAGTCAACAGGGGACAGTATATAGAAAGACTGCATTACTTCTTTGTCGCAAATGAAATAACCACTGAAGAAAAGCAAAAGGTTATTTTGTTTAGTCTGTGGCCCACAGACTTACAGTATCTCATAATAGTGAGAACATTAACAACAGCAGATACTCCAGACACAAAGAGTGGAATTTTACAGCCTCACCCCATCCGTATTTCAGCACGGTGAGGTTGTAAGATCGCGTGAGAAGGAAAAAATGGGAATCATGTCGGTTTTCCTGCTGGTTCCCATCTTATCAAACTGTTTTGTGGGAGTGATGAGGAGCGTGTCTAAAATGGGCGAAATGTCAACTTGCTTGCAGTAGCGTACATCTCAATATCATTAACGTGGTCAGCAGTGAGGGGGGGGTGGAGGGGAAGATTCTGCCGGTGTGGGGGAGCTGACCTCGTGGCTCGGCAGTGGCCAGCAGGAGGCGGGAGGGTACAGGCAGTCTGGGGGGTGCCAACCTTGAGGGTAAGAGGATAAGGGGCATGCTCCCAAGCCCCTCAGCCGTGGGCCAAAGTAACTTGAGGAGGATTCTGAGGACGTCAGCTGTTGTCCACAGAGGCTCGGCCATGGCCTGCTATGACTCAGCCATGGCCCACTGTGACTCAGCCATGCCAAGGACCCTGCCACCGATGGCGACCATTTCCTGCTGCAGGCTTTCTCCACTGTGGAAGCCACCCTTGCAGGGTTGGCCTGGGTACCACGCTATGCTGGCACCAGCTCCTGCACCTGAAGGTTGTGGGACTTCTCTCAACAGCCTCACAGTTGCTGCAGTGTTGCTGACAGCCAATCCTGCATTCGCCAGCTCTGCTGCTGCATCTCTAGCAGCTGAGAGAGAACTAATCTGGCTTGGGGCCGGCTGAATCCTTGGGGCCGGCTGAATCCTTACCTCCGACAGGCTTCTGCATGCCAGAGGCCTCTGATGTTCCCGATGCACATCAACAGCTAAGTCATGCACGCTAGAGAGTGACCCAGAAGCCTCACCACTAACCTGTACCACTGACATATAATATCTGTGATGGTGGATTATGTAGCGGAAGTCTGTGCCGACTGACTGGTGCTGGCCTCAGAGGTTTCCTCAGGTCCTTCCTCTGAGGTTTCCTCTGAGCCATCAGGGGCGTCTTGGCAGGAGCAGCGGGAGGGGCAATGCCAGACAGTCCGGAGGCATTGGGTCATTTCCTGCAACAAAGGACACAAGGTTGAGTGCAAAGGAGGGACAGGTGTATGAGCAGCATGCCACTTTCTTGAACTACGTCATATGAATGAAGGATTGACGGATGCTCACTTCTACTTTGCAGGCGACCTGGTTATCAGTCACAGTCCTTTCCTCCTCCCCTGCCAGATCCAGAGCTCTCTCCTCAAAGGGAGTGAAGATTCTCAGGTTGGGTACCCCACCTCGTCTTCTCCCGCTCTCAGCGGTTATGGACCATCTTCTCCTATTGGGACAGAAGAGGGCATTGAAAGCCTGATGGCTGGATGCCTGGGATGTAGGGACAATTGGGTGAGGTATGTCATGGGATGGGCCTTGGTAGGCAGGAGCTGTGGGCCAGAGGGGTTGGAGGCAGGCGCTACATTGGGTGCTGGAAGGCCACAGTGTGTCAGGGGGTGGATGGACCTTGCAGGCACCACATATGGGTCCGATGCCAGGACAGGAGGTACACTTACCTTTGCTGCCTGAACAAGGTCATTAACCTTCTTCCGGCACTGACGACCGGTTCTACGTGCCTGTGCAAGGGCACTGACTGCCACCATCACTGCCTCCTGAGCCTTCCCGCCCTCTGGCTCATTGCCCGTCCAGGGGGGGAAGAATGTGTCCCTCCTCTCCTCCATTGTGTCTAGTAGACAACCCAGCCCTCCCTCAGTGAACGTTGGGATTGTTCTTCCTCGTGCCATCTTCTTGGCATGACTGCCTGTGTATCCTACGTTAGAGCTTATATGCTGCCTCTATGTGGCCCATATTCCTCTATTCCCTGCCTATTCATGTATCTATCCAGATGCCTCTTGAACATTGAATGTTGTTATAGAATCTGCTTTTACCACCTCTTCCGGTAGCACATTCCGGGCATTCACCGCCCTCTGTGTGAAAAGCTTGCCCCTTACATCTCTTTTAAACTTTCCCCCTCTCACTCTCAACCTCTGCCCCTGAGTAATTGACCCTTCAACCCTGGGAAAAAGACTCTGACTATCCACTCTATCCAAGCTTGTCATAATCTTGTAAACCTCTATCAAGTCTCCCCTCATCCTCCGACACTCCAATGAAAACAATCCAAATTTGTTCAACCTTTCTTTATAGTCCATATCCCCCAAACCAAACAACATCCTGGTAAATCTCTCCTACACCCTTTCCAATGCATCAATATCCTTCCAGTAGTGTGGCAACCAGCATTGTACACAATACTCCAAATACGGCCTAACCAAAGTCTTATACAGCTGCAACATGATTTTCCAATTCCTGTATTCAATGCCTCGACTGATGAAGGTCAGCATGCCATACACTTTCTTGACCATCTTAGTTGCCACCTTCAGGGAACTGTGGATCTGCACGCCTAGATCCCTCTGTATGTTTCTAAGGGCTCTACCATTTACTGTATACTTTCCTTCTGCAGTAGGCCTACCAAATCACATCACCTCAGATTTGTCCGGGTTAATTCTATCTACCACCTTTCGGCCCAGGTCTCCAGCCGATTAATAGCTTGCTCAACATCCAAATGAATGGCACCACCAAACTCCATCATACATCAGAATTACTGACCTTCCAGAAACACCTAAAACAACTGCAGCCAAGTCCAGAAACAACTTGATTGTCAAACTAGCCAGCTCAATGTGGGGTGTTGCTACCATCACCCTTCAAACCTCAACACTCACACTCTCATGCTTAGTCGCAAAATACTGCACCCTTATTTGGTCAAGCTCACCACACACACACATACAAAGTGAGTTTACTCGCTCGTTTTTTCTGCGAGCTGTGTTTCATGAATTTACAGCACTCTGTGCAATCCAGAGGCCATCAGGTGATTCATGGCTATAAGGGGGTGGGCGGAATCTAATCTCGCCAGGGAGGCCAGCTGCAGGCTGCTCGGGGCACCAATGCGCATGCACGCAAATCTCCCAGTATACAGGGAGATCAACTGCTTTCCCTTCCCCCATGGAAATGGCTTCCCTGTCTGATGGAAATGGCTCCCCCATGGAGATGGATACCGCCCCCCCCCCCCCCCCCCCGGACATTGCCAGCCTCCAAACCCCCCCCCCCTCCCCCCCGAGATATCGCCAGCATCCTACCTTACCACCCCCGCACATCGGCGGCCTTCCACCCTACCTCATCCCCCAGACGCCAGCAGCCTCTCACCATCTCCCACACCCCCCCTTCCCACAGGACATCGCCAACCTCACCCACCCGCTCCCTGATCATCGCACATTGTAGAGTTCACCCCATCATCAGACCCCTCCTCAAGCATCACCTTCATCTCCCATTGCACAGTTTACCCCATCATCACCCCCTCCTCGAACAACCCCCCTTGGAGAGTTCACTCCATCTTCACCCCCTCCCTGATCATCAGTCCCCCCCTTCCCAATCAACCCATTGTAGAGGTTCACTCCATCAGCACCTCTGCAGAGTAGCTCTGGCCTCGTCCCCTTGTTGAAACCAAACAACCTCTACATTTTACATTTTCCTCCCTGGAATTGACTCAATGGGCATGTGACTCGCCCAAACTGTCTGCAGCTGTACTCCATATAAGCTTTAACGATGGAAACACAGGCAGTCATGACAGAAAGATGGCACCAAGAAGGAGTCCACCACGGTTTAGCAACGCAGAGCTGAGCCCTCTGCTGGGTGCTGCAGAGGAGGGCAATAACATACCTCCGAGACTGGCGATGACCCAGGAGCTGGCCCGCCAATGTGGCCTGGAACGCTGTGGCAGTGGCTGTCAGTGCTCGCACACTGGCATGGAGAACCAGCAACCAGTGCCAGAAGAAGATGAATGATCTCCTTCGGGCAGGAAGGTGAGTGTCCATCTCATTCTGACCTTGGTCCCATTTGTTGCGCCTGCAATGTCAAGCCACCCCCTGACATCCTGCGGCCTTTCACCACTGACCCCCCCAGCACATTCTTCCAATGCCTCTGGCACCCCCAGTCACAAACCCAGACTGCCACAGCCCCGATAAACTGAATGCAATCATCCCCACCCCTTACAACCCTGACACCCGGTGTCCTTCCATCCATCAGACTTTCAATGCCCCCATTATGTCTCCGCAGGATAAGAGGGTCCATAACCACCAGGAGCATGCCAAGGCTGGAGGTGGGGTCCCCGAGCTCTGTCTTCTTACCACCTTTCAGTAGCATGCTTTGGAGCTGGTGGGGGATGGCGAGGAAGGAATGATCAATGACAGCCAAGTTGGCGTTTGCCATGGAAGTGAGCATCTGCAAAACCTTAGTTCAAATGATTTATTTCAAGTAAGTGGCATGTTGCCCAGACATTTGTCCCTCCCTTGCACTGAATCTTGTGTCATTTGTTGCGGCAAATGTCCCCTGTGCGCCCGGCCCATCGGGGGTCGCCGCTCCCCTGCTCCTCCTGCTGTGATGCCGGCTGACAGCAGCAGCGACGCCTCGGAGACTGGCCCCAAGGAATCCTCCGAGGTCAATACACTCTATTCACACAGGCATCCATCACACAATCCACCAGCGCAGATACAATCAAAAGGTGGGACATGTTAGTGGTGAGGCTTCTGGTTCACTTGTGTGCACAATGCTGCCGTAGATGCACATCAGGTGAAAGCGGGAACATCCGAGGCCTCAGGCATGCGGCAATCTGCTGGAGGCAAGGAGCCCCAAGCCAAGTGCCATGCCTCTGGGATCAGTTATCCCGAAGATGCTGGAGATCTTAGAATCATAGAATCCATACAGTGCACAAGGAGGCCATTCAGCCCATCAAGCCTGCACCGGCAACAATCCCACCCAGACCCTATCCCCGCAACTACACGCATTTACCCTGCTAGTCCCCCTACACTAAGGGCAAATTAGCATGGCCAATTAACCTAACCCACACTTCAGCATGAGTAGAACCGGGGAATGGTGGAGGGCAGTCAGCAACACCGTAGCAACGGAAGGCTGTCTGGAGGAGTCTAACAGATTTCTGTTGCAGGAGGTAGTGCCGGCATAGCGTGATACCCGAGCCAACAAATGATCCCCATGGGTGACAGTGTGCAGGTTATCCTGGAGACAAAACTGGTCATGGCCGGGGCTCTCACATTCTGGAGACATAGCAGGCCTTAGCTGTGGGCCTCGACAACTTAGTTCAGTCTCACAGGGCTAATGCTGAGGGGCTCCAGGGCTTAACCCAGTCACAGAATGCTGTCGTGGAGGAGCTCCAGAGCTTGACCCATTCTCAGAGAGCCATCGCTGAGAGTTCACACACTATGGGGCAGATGCATCTGGGCCTCCAGTATTGGCAGAGCCAGGTGACGCTGGGGCCAATGAAGCTTACTCTGGAGTGTCTGCAGGGCCCACGTGCACACAAAAGAGTAGCCCATGCCAGGGCCTTCCAGCCAGGAGACACTAGGAGTCCCCAGACATTCCAATTTCCACCTCTCTGACACTGGAGCATCTCATGGGCAGGGTGGCATGGCTACATCAATGTCATCCATAAGTCGGCTGGGGCTCCCCGGGTCTCGGTCCCCAAGGGAACGCCTGCCAAGGGCATCACAAGCCATGGGCATGGATCATAGTTGAGCTCCTCCTCCCTCCAATCTGCATCCTCAGGGGGTACCAAGACACAGCAATAGGCCTTGTAAAATTAAGAAGTTATAGGGTAACCAAGAGGGCACGGGTGAAGGGCTGCACTAATTAGGTTAAGTACAGGTGCCGTACTGTCTCCTTACTTCGCTGGAGCCTGCGGTTGCATGCGGTTTCTGTCATCCCTTTGAAGGACGTGCGGGTCCTGTAGACCTTGGGTCTCTACCTCCTCCTTCCTCTGACCCCACTTCCTGCTGGAGGATTTGCTGCAACATCCTGGCCCCGACTAACAGCCCCCTGCCATCTTGCTGTGGCATCTGGCTCTGGCTGACCTTGCAATGGCTGGATGTCTCCTTCCTCCTCCTCAGCGGCCACTACAATGATGGCCATCTCTATCACTGCCAATCGGGGGGCAGGGTGGGCGGAGAGGGAGAAACATTGAGTACAGTTGTCCATCCCGCACCCCGTAACACTTCTCAGTGACCAGTATCCCCATGTGTGAACGCTGGCAACCCGGAACCATCCCCAGTGCCTTGGGTCAACTCAATGGGTTGTCCATCGTTAATATCCTGGCCATGGCAGGCAAGCAGAGCATACAGGTGTGTGTGCAGGGGGGCCTGTTGCAGATCCTTGAAGCATAGACATTGGTGCATCCACTGCATTGCCTTCCAGGTACGCGTTGCAGTTCAGCCTGATGGGGGAGGGGCAGCCTCCTGACTATCACAAGATGGGTTCCCATTGAAGGCAGCACTGCTGAGTCCATGCAGTGTGAGGAGAAATGTTAACACCTGAGAACTCCCTTGATCGGAGCATCAGCTGCCAGACCTGCTGCCTGTTACTGTTAGTGGGGTCTGGGATGCAAGGTCTGCAGTCAGCCACATTGCCTGTCCAGCAGATGGATAGCAGGGCAAACAGGTCGATATTTGTGGGCTTTGTTGTGGATCTCCTCTGGCACTCCTCAGTCGTCTCTCTGCCACCAGGGGTAATGTGTACACCATGAGCCTGGAGCCAGTGGCGATCCCTAACCCGTAGACCCCCTGACCGGCACAGGCCCCCCGCAAACACCAGCACCCATGCAAGGCTCCCACCTCACCCAGCAACTTTGCAACGCCTGGGTATCCGCCCCTACACTTTAGGGCTGCCGCTCAATGGGATTTACTTTTTCACTCTCCTTAACTACTGCTGCGCCTGGCCCAAACTTTTATAAACCATCCGTGAATGACATTGGTATGACGTCATGCTGGACAGGGGGCAAAGGTTAGTGGGGGGGGGGGGGGGGGTGCGGTGGGGGTGGTGGGAAGGGCCATGCCAAACTTATTAATGATATGGAAACAAAGTCAAAATAATTTCAATTGATGTTGTGCCCATTCTGGGCACGATGCAGATCGCGTCAGAATAAGTGGCCCGATGCTGGGCGTGATTTGCATTTTTTGCTTCCTGCTCGTATTTCCTGCCCACTACACTACTCGACCAGTGCAGCGAGGTAGAAAAATTCCACCCACAGTACGCTCAACACCACTTTACTGGCTCCCTGTCCTGGCAAACATCACTCCTCCACATACCCACTGACTTGAAATAACCCACAAAATGATATAAAAAGTTCACAATGCCACTTCATGCTTATCTATTCAGCACACCCAAGGTACAACTCCCATTAAGAAGACCGATCTGGAAAATCCCTCCCACACAGAACTTCAATGCAATTTCCAACTGGACAAGTGAATGGGAATCACTGGACATGACAAATAAGTGCCTGCTCTCAAACCCAACCCAACAGTTGCCTGGTTTCAATCTTCCAAGGAAAAGGTGGTTCATCTTCAACAGGTGCAAGACCAGCTATGGCCCCTGCTTCACAAACCTCCACAGATGTGGCATTAGTGCCAGTCCTCTATGTTCCTGTGGGAAAGAGCAAACTATGCACCACATCATAGAACATTGCCCAGTCCACAGACTCAGCTTTGCTGTCTTAGAAGTATACTTGGTGTCTCTTGCCAGGACAAAATCAGCTATCCTGTGCTAATTCCATCAGCATGCACACATCACTAAGCTAACAATACCATCACAGACTCTGCTATGTTCATTGGATGGACAGTGGTCTTACACATTCCATACAATGAACTGACCACTGAATCATGATCTACCAGGCCTCCACTATAAGGGAACCTGAAAACCAGATATGAGAATGGCAGATATTGACAGTGGCAACTAGGAGACATTTGCCATGGTCAAGACCTCTGGAGCCTCTGGGCCCTATTTTGTTATTTTGATTCTAAGCGCTGGGCGGATTTGAAACTGGGAGTGTTTCAGATCCGACTTTTAGACCTGTTCTCAGGCGCCCCATAAGCACTCTGCTTGAAAAAATATCAGCGATTCTGAATCGCACTGCACAAGCCTGTGGGTGGGGCTTAATGCACCCACAATCCTGTGGCTCCGATGGGTGCCTCCAGCTGTGCATGCGCAGAAAAAAAAATGATAGAATGCAGCTCCCCTGCCACATCGTTCCCGGGCCAGATAATGCCTCTCCTGGCCTCCACAGACATTGCCCCACCCCACAACATTACTGACCCCCTTATCCCCCCACCCCTTCCACCACCCAGACTGATCACGGGCCCCTCCCCCTCTTCGCCCCCACCGATCTCAGGTTGAGTGGCAGCGGACCCCCCCTTCCCCCTCACTGATCACAGGCAGCGTGACAGCGGACCGCCCCTTCCTCCTCACTGATCTCATGCAGAGTGGCTGCGGACCCCCCTTCCCCCTCATTGATCACAGGCAGAGTGGCAGCGGACCCCCCATCACCCCACCGATCTTAAGTAGAGAGCCATCGGACCCACCTCCCTCCCCCCGACCCCCACCCACCACCGATCTCAAGCAGAGAGTTGTCGGACACTCGGCACTTATCTCCTCACTAACTGGAGCACCCAAATCGGACTTTTGTGGAGCATGTCTGTTTCGCACTGATTCTGGATGGGCGAACGCAGTGGTAAAGGGGGAAGTGCCGGTAAGGTTGGGCATGCAGCCCATTAAGCCAATTTAAATGCAAATGGTCCCGATCGCAGCTGTTTTCGGGCTTTGGTAAAGGGGGAACTGGCGCGGAGGTGGGTGCAGATCATGCTACTCACCTCATGCCCGACTTTACCAAGTTTTCATGCCCGAAAATGAGCACAACTTGATGGTAAAATTAGGCCCACAGAGTTGACCGTCACAGCGCAAACTATTTTCTTACAAAATGGAATACTAGATTGAAAGGTTTATTTATTGAGCAAACAATACTTTCCTCAGGTCCAAATTCAATTAGCATTGTGGAAAAGGCAACGGACTGCTTAAAAAGGCAGGTAAATTGCTGCATTGCAGAGATTAAAGATGTTGAAATCTGCAAATTGGATATTGCAATCTGTGTCCCTGTAACTCTGGATTGCCTGAAGAAGTACAAGCTCAGAAAAGGTCAAACACAGAAGACGGTGATATGTGAGGTATACAAACTGATCCCATTGCCTATGAGGTCCATAATTGTAGATGCAGCTACCTGGTCTTGACTGAAGTGCATTAGGAAGCTCAGTTTTGGTATTTAAGTAGTGATAGGTCTGAAATCTGTGCCAACTTCTGGACAAAGATCTATAAACAAGATCAGTGTTCAGATCAAGTCCAACGCATTCATTTTACTCATTTCTTGGTGTGTGAAGGTTGTCAGCGTGATTCCCACTTTCAAGGACTGATACTGTTGTGACTGACGCTGATTGCTTCCTGACAAATCTATTAGCACTTGCACATAAATGCTTGATGGAGCAGATGCAGTGTTGCCTTGAAAGACAGCTGTCTTATCTGTTCCCACTGGACATGCCCTTGCTGCTAAACATTCCCCTTAGCACGTCACATAATCTGTGAACAGCACTGAGATTGTTGAATCCTGTCTGAAGGTTAGTTATGGTGTTAAAGCATAGGAAAGAGTAGGGCAGTGGCAATAAGTGGACTGTTCTCCAGAAGAGCTGATGCAGACTTGACAGGCAGGATGACCTCCTTCAGTGCTGCACTATTCTATAATCTTATGTTGAAACTGGCCAAGAAAACATCTTCATGATATGAGCTTGAAATTTGTAATGTAGTACCAGCATTTACGAGAAATGTTCCTACTGCCACTGAGGCCACTGCTGCAGTTGTCACATGCAATGTGATGCACTTCAGCACAGCAAACCATATTTCCATGATGGCACAGATTCAGTGCTGTAGCTCTCCATACTCCTCAGTAGAACTTGCAATGTATTTTCAGGAACACAAATGACCTGTAGATTATCTTCAACCAGTATGTGGGTTTGCAACATCCGAATACTAGTTGCTGCAGCAGATCAAGGAACCATGCTGAATGCACAGCAAGTAAATGCCTGAACTAGACAGCCACCACCACTGCTTCTCAGCTGAAAAGAATAAAAGAAAGTACATCACAGGAACACACGCTTTAGCTCTCCAAGCCCGTATCAATCATGATGCTTCAAGTAAAAGAAAAACCTTCTGCCCTTACTCAGGCCGTATCTCTCTATTCCCTCCTTATTCATATCCAGATGCCTCATAAATGTTACTAATGCACCTGCTTCCACCACTTCCTCTGG
The DNA here is from genome assembly GCF_964213995.1 of Mustelus asterias. Taxonomy (NCBI): domain Eukaryota; kingdom Metazoa; phylum Chordata; class Chondrichthyes; order Carcharhiniformes; family Triakidae; genus Mustelus; species Mustelus asterias. The sequence continues at coordinate 91,141,731 of NC_135803.1, read as the reverse complement.
CAGCGCTGTCCAGACACCCACCACTCTCTGCATGAAAAACTTCTCCCTCACATTAAGGACCCCATGCACTCCGTACATTCTCTCTTCCACCTTCTTCCGTTGGGAAAAAGATACAAAAGTCTGAGGTCACGTACCAAATGCCGGCAACTCACATCATGGCAACCGACTTAAGAACAGCTTCTTCCCTGCTGCCATCAGACTTTTGAATGGACCTACCTTGCATTAAGTTGATCTTTCTCTACACCCTAGATATGACTGTAACACTACATTCTGCACTCTCTCGTTTCCTTCACTATGAACGACATGCTCTGTCTGTGTAGCGCGCAAGAAACGATGCTTTCCTCTGTATGCTAATACAGAGGAAAGTATTGTTTCTTGTGCACTGGAACCTTGCCTGTGGTCAAAGAGGATGTGAAGATATTTGTTAAGGCCCCAATTATTTCTTCCCTTGGCTTCTGCAGAAACCTGGGATAGATCAGATCCAGCCCCGGGGACTTATCTGCCTTAATGCAATTTAGCATACCCAATACTTCCTCCTTTGATATATTGACATTCTCTAGAGCATTCACACACCTATCCCTGACCTCAACATCCATCATGCCCTTCTGCTTGATGAATACTGATACAAACTACTCATTAAGGATCTCACCCACTTCCTGTGGCTCCATGCATAACTTCCCTCTATTGTCCTTGAGTGGGCCTACTCTTTCTCTTACTACCATCTTGCTCCTGATATATGCATAAAAAGCATTGGAATTCTCCTTGACCCTGTTTGCTAAAGACATTTCATGGCCCATTTTAACTCTCCTAATTCCGTGTTTAAGTTCCTTCCTACTTTCTCCATACTCCTCAAGGGATTCATCAGTTTATAGTTGCCTAGACCTATCATATGCTCCCTTTTTCCTTTTGACTAAAATTACAATTTCCCCTGTTATCCGTGGTTCAAGAATCCTGCCATTTCTATCCTTCAATTTTGCGGGGACATGCCTATCCTGCACTTCAATCAACTGGCCTGTTTCCCGACGGAAGAAGGTGGAAGAGAGTATGCCTGGTGTGCATGGGGTCCTTGATTATGCTGGCTGCTTTTCCAAGGCCTAGATGTTTTAATCACATGAAGGCCTTCATGCTGCAACATTAAGTATCATAAAAAGTATGATGTATCCGGCTACACTGGATTCCAAGACTTTTGATGAGTTAGTGGAAATGGTCGCAAATTACTATGATCCTAAACCTTCCATGATCTTGCATTAGTACAAGTTCAATGCAACTATTAGATTTGCAGGGGAACCAGTGACGGAATTCCTGATGTGACTAAAAAAACTGGAGTATTGCGAGTATGGACCAGCATTGCCAGAGATGCTGAGAGATCATTTAGTATGTGGCATAAATGATCTAGCAACCCCAAAGAAGGCTTTTGACAGAGCGAAACCTAGATTTTAAAAAAGCCATAGAGATGGCCTTAGCTTGTGAAAATGCAGAGAAAGGTGACCCATAGCTGCAAGGATTTATAGATAGGCTTAGGGGTGAGCCCCCTCGCACAGACCCAAGTGCCCTGTTGAACATACTTGTGACCCCCAGCCTTGGGCAAGGAAAAGTGATCCAGCAGGGAAACCAGGAAATCCTGGCACTGGACATGAGGGAGTCCTTAACTTAGGGAGTGAGGGAGCACAACAACACTGTACATGCAGCCAGGGAGCCTGCCCAAGCAAGGTTATCAAAACCAGCAGAACATGCTGCACCCATATCAAAAGGCGAAGCCACCACAAAACAGAACAGAACATATCAGATAAATCAGGCTGAAAAGGAAGAACCAGCACTAAATTGTGTCACCACACCAAAGGTAGTCCCAATACAGATAGAGCTCCAAGTGAATGGACACCCATTGAATAAGGAGGTGGACGCAGGGGCAGTGGTGTCCATTGTAGGGGAGCATGAATTTAGAAGATTACGAGGCAAGATTGGCAACTTGTACAGGAGAACCATTATGAGTAGTAGGGATCAGTCACATATGGACAACAAACAGTTTGGTTCCTGTTGATAGTGGTACAAAGGCCCAGCCATTTGGGAAGGGACTGGATACAAAAGATCCACTTGGATTGCGACAAATTTTCAAAATGGGCACTGGAAATTTATTTAAGGTAATAGGAAAATACCAAGATGTTTTCCAGACAGGCCTTGGAAAAATAAAAGGGGTCAAAGCAAACATTTATGTAGACCCAGATACTCAACCGAGATTTTTTAAAGCAAGACCAGTTCCATACATGCCATGGGCAAAAGTAGAGACCAAACTGAAGCGATTAGAAGAGTTGGGGATAATTTGACCCGTGCAATTTTCTGAATGGCTGTAGCAGTAGTCCCGATGTTAAAGCTAGACAACACAATTCTCCTCTGTGGTGATGATAAAATGACAGTGAACAGAGCATCTCGCTTGGACAAATATCCGATGCCACAAATGATGATCTCTATACAAAATTATCTGGAGGCCAGATTTTCACAAACTTGAACATGAGTCACATGTACCTCCAGTTAAAACTAGATGTGTCATCAAGAAAATATGACAGTAAACACACACAAGTGTTTGTACAAATATACTCGTCTACCGTTTGGTGTTTGCCATGTTACAAAGACTAATGGAAGGCATATTGCAGGGAATACCCAGGGAATACCCAGTCTACCTAGATGTTTTAATCACATGAGCCACTGTCAAGGAACACCATGAAAATTTAGCAGAGGTCTTACAATGGTTTTCAGAAGCCAGGGACAGACTAAAAAGAGAAAAATGCATTTTTCAAGCAGCTGAGGTAACGTTCTTCGGATACAGTGTTGACAAAGATGGCCTACACCCAGTCGAGGAAAAGGTAAGAGGCTCCAATACCAAGGAATACGATGGAATTAAAATCAGTTCTTGGCCTCGTAAATTATTATGGAAAGTTCTCTGGCACCATTGCATACATTGTTGAAAAAGCATCAGAAGTGGGCATGGAAAGAACAACAGGAGGACGATTTTGTGAGGGTATAACGTCAATTGCAGTCGGACAACATGTTGACCCGTTTCAACCTGGAAAGACTGTTGGTCATAATATACGACGTCTCTCCTTACGGAATAGGTGCAGTACTATCACACCGATGGAGCGTCTGATTGCATATACCTCAAGGACATTAGTTGACATGGAAAGAAGGTACGCACTGATAGAAAAGGAGGGTTTGGCAATGGTCGTCGTAGTGAAAAAGTTCCATCAATATGTGTATGGTTGACACATCATAACAGACCATAACCTTCTGGGCCTTTTTTTCTGAGCACAAAACGATTCCTCCTATAGCGTCAGCCGAAATACAGCAATGGGCACTATTATTCGGCGCTTATGAGTATACTCTGGAACATAGACCAGGGACACAAGTCGCCAATGCAAATGCCCTGAGTCGCTTACCATCGCAAATAGACAAACTCATAATGGCATTAAATTTTATGGATATGTTACCAATTTTGGCAAAACAAACTAGGACTTGGACTCGATCAAAACTCAGCCAATTTATTATGATTGGAGGAATGCAAGAATGACTGGCACAAGACTTGAAGCCATATGTGACAAAATACCCAGAATTAAGCATGGAAGATGACACTATCCTATTGGGAGCCCGGGTAGTTATCCTACATCCCAGCCAAAGGTCTATCCTTCAGAACTACATAATAGCTATCTAGTCAGATCAAAATGAAGCTACGTCTGGTGGTCTGGAATAGACAGGGACTTAGAGAAAATGGTAAAAACATGCAGCATTTGCCAAGAAAACCAGAAGGCACCACCGGTAGCTTCCCTACACCCCTGGGAATGGCCAGGAAAACCATGGGTTCGGATGCATGCGGATTACTTCGACGCCCACTAAGTGGACGGAGGTGCACCAGATGATGTTTACCACATCGCAGAACACAATAGAGAGACTTAGGCAACCTTTTCGTACTCAAGGAATCCTGGAAATCTTTGTGACAGACAATGGAACCCCATTTACCAGTAGGGAATTTAGGGCATATATGGAAACAAATAGATATATGGAAACAGTATGACATGTTTGCACAGCTCCTTACAATCCATCATCAAAAGGATTAGCAGAATGAGCAGTCCAAATTTTAAAAGGAATGAAAAAAACAGAGCACAGGGTCTGCAGTCACTAAACTGGCACATTTTCTTAATTATAGAACGATGCCACATGTAATGACAGGTTTAGCCTAGCCAAGGTACTGATGGGCAGGTGCCTACAGACCAGGCTAAAACTTGCCTTCCCAAACCTAAATGGAAGAGTTGAAGAAAAGCAAGAAACCCAAGAACAAATCAGCTCAAACAGGCTGAGATTTCCGACTTTGAAATGAAAACAGAAGGGGCGGAATCCCAGCCAGAAGCCGTCATTGAGGAAGAACCACCTATTTTGACTCTTTATCCAGAAAGAGGCATGCTGTACTCCAACTGACCAGGTGAAGTAGAAGAAAGGCCAGAAGACGGCCATGGTGTCCAAAGAGCGAGGGAGAACCCTCGGAGAGGAAGGGGTATGATAACCTCCATGACTTGCGTGGGGAATTACTGACCTCCCTGTAGGACTCATTCAATACGAGCTCCCTGGGGAAGATAATTAATCAGGTGGAGCTCGAATACCGAACCCTGTATAAAGTGGGTCCATTATTCCATTGGGACCTGTTCTGTTCACCACAGGCTTGTGGTTTTTGCTTTACTTTATTTTGCACAATAAAGCACTTCCTTTACAGCTGACTTCTGGACTTATTATACCATACCATCCATTTCTACATGTCAAGCAGCAGCACAGATATATTCACTCTATTGGGGCAAGGGTCTGTTAGGCTGGAGGCCATGAAGAACTGAATGCAAATAAGGAGGATAAAAAGGAAATGAAATGGCAGGAAACACAAAATGCTAGAGCTGGCACGGTGGCACAGTGGTTAGCACTGCAGCCTCACAGCACCAGGGACCCGAGTACAATTCCCGACTTGGGTCATTGTCTGTGTGGAATCTGCATGTTCTCCGCATGTCTGCATGGGTTTCCACCGGGTGCTCAGGTTTCCTCCCACAATTCAAAAGATGTGCTGGTTAGGTGCATTGGCCATGTTAAATTCTCCCTCAGTGTACTTGAACATGTGCTGGAGTGTGGTGACTAAGGGACTTTCACAGTAACTTCATTGCAGTGACAATGTAAGCCTACTTGTCACACTAATACTTAAACTTAAACTTTAAACTGTCAGATGACACTTGTCCATCTAAAAAGTTGTTTGGTATAACAAAAACACTGATTGCGATTCTCCAGAATTGGGACTGTGCCCACGCCAGTGGGAAAACCAAGTGTTTCCCGCTGGTGCTACCAGTAATCTGCACTTGCAATTCAGAATAGTTAATGGGACAGTTCTCCTCCAGTGTGTTTCATGTTGACTTTACAATGTCTGCCGCCTGATTCTCTGCAGCCGGGATTCAGCTGTCAGCCCTCTACAAGTGGGAGCAGTATTTCAGTGCTCCCTTCAGCAGCATTCTCACTTCAGCCAGCTATATGGCCGGGAAAAAGGTTTGATTTGATTTATTATTGTCACATGTATTAGTATATAGTGAAAAGTATTGTTTCTTGTATGCTAGACAGACAAAGCATACCGTTCATAGAGAAGGAAACAAGAGTGCAGAATGTAGTGTTACATTCATAGCTAGGGTGTAGAGAAAGATCAACTTTATGCGAGGTAAGTCCATTCAAGAGTCTAATGGCAACAGGGAAGAAGCTGTTCTTGAGTCAGTTGGTGCGTGACCTCAGGTCTTTTTCCCAACGGAAGAAGGTGGAAGAGAGAATGTCCAAGGTGTGTGGGGTCCTGGCTGTTTTTCCGAGGGAGCGGGAAGTGTAAATACTGTCAATGGGCGGGAGGCTGGTTTGCGTGATGGATTGGGCTTCATTCACGACCCTTTGTAGTTTCTTACGGTCTTGGGAAGAGCAGCAACCATACCAAGCTGTGATACAACAAGAATGCTTTCTATGGTGAATCTGTTATGGTTGGTGAGAGTCGTAGCTGACATGCCAGATTTCCTTAGTCTTCTGAGAAAGTAGAGGCGTTGGTGGGCTTTCTTAACTATAGTGTCAGCTTGGGGGGGACCAGGACAGGTTGATGGTTATCTGGACACCTAAAAACTTGAAGCACTCAACCATTTCTTTCAAAGGTTGGCACCCAGATTCTTCGAGTCGCAGGTAGAGAGGATGCTGGAAGCTGTGGAGGAATCTCTTCCCGAGATTTGGCAGGAAGCTGCCTTCAGCCAAGGTAGTGGAGGCAGGGGAAGCGGTGTTTATTTATTTTAAATGTATTTGTTGTTGTAAGTAGGCTTACATTAACACTGCAATGAAGTTTCTGTGAAAATCCCCTGGTTGCCACACTCCGGTGCCTGTCCAGGTACACTGAGGGAGAATTCTTCATGGCCAACACACCTAACCAGCACACCTTTCAGACTGAATGTGGAAACCGGAGGAAACCCACGCAGACACTGGGAGAACGTGCAGATTCCGTACAAACAGTGACCCAGGTCAGGAATCGAACCCAGGCCCCTGGCACTGTGAGGTAGAAGTGCTAACCACTGTGCCACTATGCCACCACGGTGGCTGAGGTTGTAAGCACCAGGAGCTTACAAAGAGGGCGGGCGTACAATGCCAGAAGATGAAGGACCTGGGGCAGCATGGTGGCACAGTGGTTAGCACTGCTGCCTCACAATGCCAAGGACCTGGGTTCGATTCCTGGCTTGGGTCACTGTCTGTGTGGAGTTTGCACATTCTCCTCGTGTCTGCGTGGGTTTCCTCCTGGTGCTCCGGTTTCCTCCCACAGTCCAAAGATGTGCTGGTTAGGTGAATTGGCCAAGCTAAATTCTTTCTCAGTGTACCCGAACAGGTGCCGCAGTGTGACGATTAGGGGATTTTCACAGTAACTTCATTGCAGTGTGAATGTAAGCGTACTTGTGACTAATAAATATACTTTACTTTACTCCAGTCTGCACAGGTGAGTGCCCACTTCCTTGCCCTTGGTATCACATATATCCATAACCTCTGCCATCTCACCTTCAACCCCCTCGATCGTACTGCACCATCTTCTAACATGGTCACACAGAATCCCTGTCTGATCACCCACCACCGCAGTGCACATCACACCCCCTTGTTGGCCTGGCCCCATACCCACACATGGCACCAGTCATCAGTCTCTCATTCGAGTCACGCCAACCTCTCACTCTGTCATCTTTGTGTCCCTATAGACAAAGATTGCCGTCACCAAGAGAGAACGAGTGAAGACGGACTGGGGCATCCCTGAGCTTCGAGTCCTCATCTCCTCTGAGGAGGGGGCCATGGAAATTGCAGGTGAGACACAGGACTGAGCAGTTGCTGATTGCGAGGTCAGCAGGCCCCAAGCAAGTAACAACCCAAAGCACCAGGATCCAGATGTTGTTTCTCAAGTGAGTCAATCATCCCCCACACTTGACATCTCCACCAGCTGACCTCATGCCCTTTGACTTACAGGATCTCCATCAGACGAGGCCACACCATCCAGACTTGCATGCCATCCCTCTGAGCACCGCAGGACACAGACATACCATCACAGCATTCACCAGCACCAAGTCCCGGCACAAAGACAATTATCTCAGTGGGAAACATTCGTGGACAGGCTTCTGGGGAACTCTGTCGATGAGCACCACACTACTGCAATTGCATTTTGGGTGGAGCCTAGAACATCCAAGGGAGTGGCAAGTCAGAGGTGTGATGGTGCCCCAATGGCTCCCCGAGAACTGCTGGACCCAAGGCAGATGTTGGGCCTTTGGAAGTATTCATCCCACGAATGATCAATATGCAAAAGCAGAGCCAGGCTGTACAGAAGAAGATGTCAGCAACCTTCCAGGACATGCAGGCACAACTGGAGGAGTCTGGCAGCCTCATCTCGCAGGAGATGGTGCCGGCATTGAGTGGTATCCAGGCCAACACTAAGGTGGCGCCTGCAGTGGAAAGCCTGGGTCATGATGTCCGTACCATAATGAATGACTTCTAAGGCATGGCCCACTCAGTGATGTCTATGGCTGCGGCTCTGGGCACCAGGGCCCAGTCGCACATGGACTCGCTGGCATTGGGGGAGATTACTGATACGTATCAGAGCTTGGCCCAGTCAAACAGGACCACAGCTGAGGAAATCCACAGTGTTAGAACATAGAACATAGAAAAGCTACAGCACAAACAGGCCCTTCGGCCAACAAGTTGCGCCGAACATGTCCCGACCTACTAGGCTTACCTATAACCCTCTATCTTACTAACTTCCATGAACTTATCCAAAAGTCTCTTAAAAGACCCTATCGAATCCACCTCCACCACCACTACCGGCAGCCGATTCCACGCACCCATCACCCTCTGAGTGAAAAACTTACCCCTAACATCTCCTCTGTACCTATCCCCAGCACCCTAAACCTGTGACCTCTTGTGGCAACCATTTCAGCCCTGGGTAAAAGCCTCTAAGAATCCACTCTATCAATACCTCTCAACATCTTAGACACCTCCTATCAGGTCACCTCTCATCCTTTGCTTCTCCAAGGAGAAAAGACCTAGCTCTCTCAACCTATCCTCATAAGGCGTGCCACCTAATCCAGGCAACATCCTTGTAAATCTCCTCTGCATCCTTTCTATGGCTTCCACATCCTTTCTGTAATGAGGCGACCAGAACTGGGCACAGTACCCCAGGTGGGATCTGACCAGGGTCCTATACAGCTGCAGCATCATCTCCCGATTTCTAAACTCAATTCCTCTATTGATGAAGGCCAGCATTCCATACGCCTTCTTAACCACAGCTTCCACCTGCGACGCTGCTTTGAACATCCTATGAACCCGGACCCCAAGATCCTTCTGATCCTCCACACTGTCAAGCGTCTTACCTTTATTATATTCTTTCATCCTATTTGACCTGCCAAAATGAACCACCACACACTTATCTGGGTTGAAGTCCATCTGCCACGTCTCCGCCCAGTCTTGCATTTTATCTATGTCTTGTTGCAACTGCTGACATCCCTCTACACTATCCACAAAATCACCAACCTTTGTGTCATCAGCAAACTTGCCAACCCATCCTTCCACTTCCTCATCCAGGTCATTTATAAAAGTCACAAAGAGCAAGAGTCCCAGAACAGATCCCTGGGGCACTCCACTGGTGACCGACCTCCATGCTGAAAAAGACCCATCTACAACCACTCTTTGCCTTCTGTGGGCAAGCCAGTTCTGAATCCACAAGGCAATGTCCCCTTGTATCCCATGCCCCTTCACTTTCTCAATAAGCCTTGCATGGGGCACCTTATCAAACGCCTTGCTGAAATCCATATAAACTACATCTACCGCTCTTCCCTCGTCTATGTGTTTAGTTACATCTTCAAAAAATTCAATTAGGCTCGTAAGGCATGATCTGCCTTGGACAAAGCCGTGCTGGCTATTTCTGATCATACTATTCCTCTCCAGATGTTCATAAATCCTGCCTCTCAGGATCTTCTCCATCAACTTACCAACCACTGAGGTTAGACTCACTGGTCTATAATTTCCCGGGCTATCTCTTCTCCCTTTCTTGAATAATGGAACCACATCCGCAATCCTCCAATCCTCCGGAACCTCTCCCGTCTCCATTGATGATGCAAAGATCATCGCCAGAGGCTCAGCAATCTCTTTCCTCGCCTCCCACAGTAACCTGGGGTACATTCCATCCGGTCCCGGCGATTTATCTAACTTGATGCTTTTCAAAAGCTCCAACACATCCTCTTTCCTAATGTCCACATGCTCAATCTTCTCAGTCCACTGCAAGTCTGCACTGCAACTACCAAGATCCTTTTCCACTGTGAATACTGAAGTAAAGTATTCATTGAGTACCTCTGCTATTTCTATCGGTTCTATACAGACTTTCCCACCGTCACATTTGATAGGTCCTACTCCTTCACATCTTATCTTCTTGCTCTTAACATACTTGTAGAATGCCTTGGGGTTTTCCTTTATCCTGTCTGCCAAGGCCTTCTCATGACCCCTTCTTGCTCTTCTAATTTCCCTCTTAAGTTCCTTCCTACTAGTCGTATACTCTTCTAGATTTCTAACATTACCTAGCTCCCTGAACCTTTTGTAGGCTTTTCTTTTCTTCTTGACTAAATTCATTACAGCTTTCGTGCACCATGGTTCCTGTAACCTACCATAACTCCCCTGTCTCATTGGAACGTTGCTGTGCAGAGCTCTAGACAAATTTTCCTTGAAAATTTGCCACACTTCTTCTGTACATTTCCCTGAGAAAACCTCCTTCCAATTTATGCCTCTAATTTCCTGCCTAATAGCCTCATATTTGCCCTTATTCCAAATAAACACTTTCCTAGCTTGACTGGTCCTATCTCTCTCCAATGCTAATGTAAAGGAGATAGAGTTATGATCACTTTCCCCAAAATGTTCTCCCACTGAGAGATCTGACACCTGCCCAGGTTCATTCCCTAATACCAAATCAAGTACTGCCTCTCCTCTTGTAGACTTATCCACATACTGTCTCAGGAAGCCCTCCTGAACACACCTAACAAACTCCTCCCCATCTAAACCCCTTACCCTAGGGATATTCCAATGGATATTTGGGAAATTAAAATCTCCCATCACGACCACTCTGTTATTATCACATCTCTCCAGGATCTGCTTCCCAATCTGCTCCTCCTCTGCTACTATTAGGTGGCCTATAGAAAACACCCAGTAAAGTTATTGACCCCTTCCTGTTGCGAACCTCCACCCACAGAGATTCCGTAGACAATCCCTCTGGGGCATCCATCTTTTCTACAGCCGTGACACTATCCCTGATCAACAGTGCCACTCCCCCACCTCTTTTGCCTCCTTCCCTGTCCCTCCTGAAACATCTGAAACCCGGCACTTGAAGTATCCAGTCCTGTCCCTGAGATAACCAAGTCTCTGTAATGGCCACCACATCACACTTCCAAGTAGTGATCCATGCTCTAAGCTCATCCATTTTGTTCACTACACTCCTTGCGTTAAAATAAACACATCTCAACCCTTCGGTCTGAGCGCTCCCCTTCTCTGTCACCTGCGTATCCTCCCTCTCACACTGTCTACAAGCCCCTTTTATTTTTAAGCTAACCTCCTCTCTCCCAGTCACCTCATTTTGATTCCCACCCCCCAACCATTCTAGTTTAAACACTCCCCAGTAGCCTTAGCAAACCTTCCCGCCAGGATATTGGTCCCCCTGGGATTTAAGTGAAACCCGTCCTTTTTGTACAGGTCTCACCTGCCCCTAAAGAGGTCCCAATGATCCAGGAACCTGAATCCCTGACCCCTGCTCCAATCCCTCAGCCACGCATTTATCCTCCACCTTATTCCGTGTTGCCCAATCACCAAGGACCATGGCTGAAGATATGAGAACCATGGTGCAGATAATGGTGGGCCTCCAGGACTGGTAGTGCCAGATGCCAGAGAGGCTTCGAGAGTTTACTCTGGTTGCTCCTTCATCCCAAGGAGTGACCCAGAGGCCAATGACCACCCCGAGGGAGAAGGAAGGCCTGGAGCCTCCAACCCATGCAGACTCAGGCCATTACCAGTCCATCTGAATCCTCCCTTCCTGACACTGGCATTTCTCCCGGGCACAGGACACAACAGGGTGGCACATTGACACCTGAAAATCAGCCCGGCCCTCCAGGTCCGGGCCCTCCAGACGACAGGCATCACAGGCCAAAGGGCACAGTCATCAACAGTTCACTTCCACCTCCGATGTGCAGTCTGAGGATACACTTCGAAGGAGTGGGAGGGAAACGAAAGAAAAGGAAGACAGAGGACCACTAAGTAGGCACCAGTTTCACACTTGTAGTTAGGGGGAACAAACAGCATTTGTACACGAATAAACACATATCACTTCTATGCCAACTGGCCTATCAATGTTACTTCTGTCCCTTAAGGGGAAGGGAATCGGACGGGGTGGGGGAGAGGCTATGTCAACTGCTTGGCCTTCTGATCTTCCCACAGGGTCTCCGCACTCATTCCTAATTGGGGGTATCTGAGAACAAGTGTTACACACCCACCTCTGACAGCATCAATAGTCCAGGACCCCAATGATCTGACCCTTGAGGCCCCCCCCCCCCCCCCCCCCCAACCACTTACTGTTATGTGGAATCAAGTGAACCCATTGCTCCAACAATGATGAGCTGGGAGGAAGTGGGCTGTCATCAGAAAGGCTGGAGTCAGCCTTCAGATGCTGAAGGTGCACCACAGCTTTCCTCGCAGCGAGTCGTCATCACCCTCCAGCCTTGCGATGAGACCCGCTAACATTGCCAACCCAGGCCCATCACCCTGGCGTGATGCCACACTGATCCTTGGAGAGGGGGCAGTGGGAGGAATGCTGTAGGGAGGGGAGAGATGGAGCCAAAGTATTGGGGAGGAGGAGTAGGAAGAAGTTCTGAATGAGGGAAAGTGGGGATCAAGGGCCCAGACAAGGCAGGATATGAGAATTCAAGAGTGGGGTGAGAGGTGGGGTTTGATCTGCCAGACAATGAAACTCCTACCCCTCAAACCTGGAGACAATGAGGGCCTCCCTGGTTCAACATCCTTGTCGGACCCTAGCTGCCAGAGATGCTCAGCTCCCTTGGCATCATTGTCATCCTGCTCCTCCTCCTCCGGGCCATCTGAGTCCTCCTCTGACGAGGCTGCATGTTCCTCCTCCTCCGCCTGTATCATGTTGCACAACTGCGGTGTGAGGTTGTGCAGAACACAGCAAGCATCCACTATATGTGCCATCTTCTGGGGGCTATATTGTAGCCCTGCCAGAGTGGTCCAGACAGCGGAACCAAAACTTGAGGAGGCTGGTGCACTGCTTGATGATGCCTCATTGTACTAGGTTTCCCCCTCGGTCTGGGGCCCTCGCACAGGTGACATCAACTAGGACCTTTAGCTGGTAGCTCTTGTCCCCACTAGCCATCCCCTCGATCAAGGGTGATCTTCGAACATGTCGGGTATCTCCGACTGTCCTAGGATGTAGGAGTCACGCACACTCCCAGGATAGCATGCACAGGCATGAGTAATGTTCAGGAAGTGATCGCACATCAACTGGATGTTCATGGAGTGGAATCCCTTCTTATTAATGAAGGGTGCCCCATTTCAAGACAGAGCTTGAAGGATGGCATGCTTGCCATTTATTGCCCCCGGGTCTGGTGCATCTTGGCAATGGCAGAAATTCATGCAGCTCAAGCATCCTATTGCGACTGGTCCAGGTGCAAGCTGACGTAATCAGATGCCCGGACATACAGTCTCTTCACGGATGCACCTACGCACAGAGCTTTAATAAATGCCACAAAGATCCCCTGTCAAGCCCTGGAACAATCCAGATGCATAAAAGTTCAAGACAGCCGTGATCTTTACAGCCTTTGGGAGTGTGTGTTCTCCTCCTCTTGCTGTCAAGTGCGCTGAAGCCTGGCACAGATGCTGCACCCAAAAGAGAAAATGCTGGAAAATCTCAGCAGGTCTGGCAGCATCTGTGAGGAGAGAAAAGAGTCCAGATGACCCTCTGTCAAAGCTTTGTCAAAGGGTCATTTGGACTCAAAAAGTCAGCTCTTTTCTCTCCTTACAGATGCTGCCAGACCTGCTGAGATTTTCCAGCATTTTCTCTTTTGGTTTCAGATTCCAGCATCCGCAGTAATTTGCGTTTATACAGATGCTGCACTGTATCTCTAAGAAGGCTTCGGCGGCAAATGTTGTCCAACAGCTGATTGAAATATCAATACAACCGTGGCCGACAGAAGGGCTGCTTTTGTACCTCTTCCTCGGCCTGATGGGCAGCCAGCATCAGAGTCGCTGCAGCAGCTGCCTGATCATCGGGGTCTGGCTTCTGTGGTGCCAGATCAGGCATGGGATGGCCTTGTCACTGTCGCCAATGCCTATCTGCTTCGGCAGCAGACAATACTATGAAGCTGGCCTGGCTGCAAGCCACAATTTACCTTCTCGCTGTGGGGAGGATCGAGAAAGGGCGGGAGAGACACTTAGCATCATCAAGCACCCTGTTGCCCTCAAGTCCTCCATTATCCCTGAGTCATGTGGTGTTTGAAGAACGACAAACCCACTCCAATGCATCTGACCAATGCAGCTTGCAGGAGTTCCTTCCTCGAAGTGTGAGATGGTAGGGTCACAGACTCTGGCTCTTGCTCCCTCAGACCTGCCCATAGGTCAGGTGATTCCTAACCTCACTGGATGTCATCAAATTCAAAAATGCCACAAAAGGAACAAGCAAATTTTCCACTCATGCCTGGCTGATATGTAATCCCGTTCCCTAAGATAGCCAAGGCATTCCACTGCTACCTCCTCACTTGACAACCCTCCTCCCCTGGGTGACCTAGCAGCCACTCCTTGGTTCTTCAACCCTCAAACATCAGTCACATTCCCATCCACATAAGGAACCTGTGTCCGGGACAGTGAGATGTCCACGGTGGGCTCTGCTGAGCTTCTCCTGTGTTTCCGTGGAACAGCAGTGGAGAGTGCCTCATGGTGGGGAGGAATCCCCAAGCTCAATCCTGAGCCACCAGCACTACTCACAGGTGCTTTGCAAGACATGCAACTATAACCTTGAAGTGGCGCCTTACCTACCTGCTCCCCCTTGATGCTCAGTCCATCAGGCCTCCACTTTTTAGGACCTGTACCAATTCATGTCTGTGTGACTTCCATTTTGAGGGGTGGGAACACCTCGAGCGACCGTTGGATCAGCATCCTAGCCTGCTAATGAGATGCTAAGGAGGCTATTTGAATATTTATAAGCTTCCCGCCTGCTCTAGCCAGGAACCCAATCGGGCTTGGCAGCGTGATCTGGGAGAGTTGCAGCGGGTTTGGCAGCCGGCCAATCTTTCCACCCAACTCCTGATTCTCCGGGCCATCACAATACTTGCCAGGAGCTAGCTGACCTGGAGAATCCCCTTCTATGTGTAGACAGTGTCAGAGAGCCTATATAGTTTGGGGAGCTGGTGGTTAATCCCACAACACACTGCTATTCAGTTGCGCAGATAGTCTTATTGATCTACAGACCACAATAGAAAACCTGATTACACCAGGACTTTCTGCAGGAGGGCACCCTGAGGCTGATGTTCTAAGCTCATGCTTTGCTGTCCTCAACTCTTTTGGAGATCCTGAGCTTTATTCTGTAGCAGATTAGCCATGTTGGAAAATAAAACTGAGACCATCATAATAACAGACTATAATTATACATTGCTGCCCAAAGGTCTGCCTAAAATTTACATTGCTATCTGGCTATTTGATTTCCAGGAGTTGAAATGGATAATGGAGTTGTCTCTTGGGATAATAACTCATCACTAACTCACCTATTAACTAACTCAAATTAACACTTCAGCAGTAGTTGTGATGCCATAACTTTCATGCCTTCCAGCAACTAGTGATGCATCACAGCCATCTATGTCACTTCCTCCTCCCACGGTGGTATCATTTGGAAAGTTGCCTCCAAGCCACTCACCATCCTAACTTGGAAATATATTGCTGTTCCTTCATTGTCACTGAGACAAAAATCCTGGAACTCCCTTCCTAACAGCGCTGTGGGTGTACCTACACAAAATGGACTGCAGCAGTTCAAGAAGGCAGCTAAACACCACCTTCTCAAAGGGAATGAGGAATGGGCAATAAATGCTAGCCTAGCCAGCAATGGCCACTTTCTATGAATAAAGTTTTTAAAATCACCAAGTTAGGTTACATAAGGTGCATTGGAGAGAAGCACTGAATGCATTTGCCTAATAAACTGCAAGGCGTAATGAATGTTTTTTTGTTCTGAGATCAAGTCTTGCTGGGAAAAATGAGGTTGCATTTGTGGATGCTGATGAACTGATAAAGTGAAGGGAATGCAGGGAAGGCATTTTTTATGCAAGGGGTTTGAGCACATTATTAAATGTTATGCACTGCTGGAAAAGATCATTATTAAAATGTTTGTGCTATTAAATCATGTCCAATGATTGCAGCAGATTTTGTAATGCATCCAGCCAGAAATTTTGCTCCCTCATGTCAGTCTCATTTTTGCCAGCATCTTGCTGTCTTTATTTTCTTAGTTATTCCATCATTAGCATTTTTTACATTCCAACAGTGACTACAATTCAAAATATTTTATTTGCTGTAAAGTGCTTTGGGATGTTTGTGAAATGTGCCATATAATTAAATGACCCTTTTCCAGGTCAAATTTTGGAGCTCACAGCAGATGGGCTATATTGAAGAAATGGACTATAATGCAGAAATCTCTGGTCAGTTCAACAATGTTGCTTTTAAAGAAGACCAAAGGTTCAGCAATGAATCTGGTGGCAATATTGCACTTTCCTTGCACTCTAATGAGATACCACAGTAATGTCATGAGCTTTGGCTGCATATCGTATTTTTCTCCCTCCAAAAGCCATCCTTTAAACTCATCTTGGCTATTCAGATACAAATGGCAGAGGTGACTGCTGCAGATTGAAGGAATGTTGGAAACATACATTCAGTTGTAAGCACAGACCAAATGTATATATATGGAATGGTAGATCTTTATTATTCATGACTGGCACAGGATGTGCATTAGGGATATGACAGCTACGTCTGCAGTCAATGATGACCTCGGACGGAATCTTCCATTCTGAATTGGAAGTTCGGTGACAAGTGGAAGTCAGAGTGATTTCCACTGGAGGGCAGGATGGCTGAACACATGCAATCTTGCGCTTTTTACATATGCATCCGCGTGGAGCATAACAAATTTCACAGCAGGAGTGGCAGGAGATCGTCATTCCTTCCCATGATCTCATGAAGTTGAAGGGCCAGATGGCATATTTAATGGGCCCCTGTAGAGCCATTGCCTCATTGCAGGCCAGGAACTCCAGATTACTCATCCAGGCTGTCACAGAAATGCAGTGTACAGCCCACTCTCCTCCAGGCCA
Source organism: Mustelus asterias (assembly GCF_964213995.1). Taxonomy (NCBI): domain Eukaryota; kingdom Metazoa; phylum Chordata; class Chondrichthyes; order Carcharhiniformes; family Triakidae; genus Mustelus; species Mustelus asterias. Next base: position 91,124,791 of record NC_135803.1, on the reverse strand, counting down.
TCTAGGAAAGGCGGAAGCTGCTTTTTCTCCAGAATGGCAGCAGGAGACCCATGTCTACGAGATTGGTGGCCTAGGTGGAGGTTGCAGCAGAGGTTAGTGCCTGTGATATCAGTCACATAGATGTCCAGATGAATGATTTGCTGTGCTCCATCAGGCTAAGTGCACCTCCTACTCACTGCAATCAGACATTTATAAGGACATTGTGCAGTGTCAGGGCATGAATTTGCATCCACATTTGCAGTGAGTGCGAATAGACACGTGGTTGCAAAATCTCACAAAAATCAGAAAATGAGATTCACGCCGGCGAGAGCTTGTTTTCCAATTTTCCCTGCCCCTCATCAATGACATAACGATGTTCCCACACTTTTATTTCAATACATTTTAAGAATTTTTAATAAGATTAGCTTCCCCACAATATCATGGTGGAGGGTTACTTTTGTGACTGGAAGCCTGTGGTCAGCGGTGTATCACAGGGATTGGTGCTGGGATCCTCGTATACATTATTGACTTGGATGTGAACGTGGAAGGTATAATTAGTAAGTTTGCGGATGACATGAAAATAGGTGATGTTGTTGATAGTGAGGATTATAGTCTTAGGCTACAGACTGATATTGGTATTGTGCAGGGCAATGGCAGATGGAACTTAATCTTGATAAGTGTGAGGTGATGCATTTTGGGAGGTCTAATAAGGGTAGACTATACACAATGAATAGATAGGTCCCTAGGGAGCATTGAGGAACAAAGGGAACTTGGTGTACAAGTCCACAGGTCCCTGAAGGCAGCAGCACAGGAAGACAAGATGGTGAAGAAGGCATACGGAATGCTTGCCTTCATTAGCTGGGGCATAGAACATAGGAGCAGAGTCTTGGTACAACTTCATAAAACATCGGTTAGGACACAGCTGGAGTATTGTGTGCCGTTCTGGTCGCCACACTATTAGAAGGATGTGATTGCACTGGAGAGGATGCAGAGGAGATTCACCAGGATGTTGCCTGGGATGGAAAGTTTCAGCTATGAGGAAAGAATGGATAGGCTGTGTTTGTTTTCCCTGGAGCAGAGGAGGCTGGGGGGAGGGGGGGGGGGGGGGGGGGGGCGGCGGCGGCGGGGGGTGGTATCTGATAGAGGTGTAGAAAATTATGAGAGGCATAATTGGGTAGATTGACAGTAGAGGTGTCTAAGACCAGACAGCATAGGTTTAAAGTGAGAAGTAAGTGGTTTAGAGGGGAACTGAGGAAAAATATTTTCACTGAGAGGATGGTGGAAATATGGAGGCAGGTATTCTTGCAACATTTAAGAAGCATCTGGACGAGCACTTAAATCGCCAAGGCATAGTAGGCTATGGACAAAGTGCTGGTAAATGGGATTAGGAAAGATTGGTATTTGACAGTTAGTTTAAACATGGTGGGCTGAAGGACCTGTTTCTGAGCTCTATGACTCATATCGTACCCCCACATTTAGAATGCCCCTTCGCCGATGTGATGACATGTCGGCGAGGTTTACAACTTTTTTGAAAACATTAAGCAGTGGAAGTTACCCTGCCAGGGGCACATAGCTAAATCTAGCCCCTTGGGAAGAGGGACATGCCTCGGTGATGCGAAGGGAGGGAATCCATGTATCCTCCAGTGCATGTTGCGGGGAGGGGTTCCCGGTATTCATGGAGGATTGATACATTCTTTTAAAAAGCACGCACTGATCTCTCTGGAGCTGGCATCACTTGCTCTTATCAGACCCCGCCCTGTTACCATGACGGCATGGACCACACCTCCAGATTTTTTGTGCACAGAACGTCAGATTATCAGGGGAGAAAATTCGGCTGTGCACCTGGAGAACTGCACGCTGGTTGCACGCCTGAGCCAGCACTCTGCGCACTGGGTGGAAAATTGCACCCTAAGTGTGTACAGGGATGTCACACAGGACTTTGGGTCAGAGCACTCACCAGCAGATGGGACATCAGCACTGAATGTGTGCGAGCCAATCCTGAACTGCTCATGCAACCTCCGGGATGACAAATAATCCTCTGTCTTTCTGCAGGAAATGCCAGACAGGAGGTTGAATTCTGGACATTCAAGTCCTGGCCATAGAGATAACTGGGAAGAGTAGAACAATGCCTGTGCTGAGGGTGAGCTAGGACTCCCCAGGCAGCCAATGAGGATACCTCTAGTCTGCATATATCAACTGCATTAACTGAGGGAGAGCTTGATTTAATTAAGGTACCTGTTTAGTGAATTACTAAATCTTTCTTTTCTCCATTCCAGGTATCAGCAAGAAGTGGGGAAGGCTAGCAATCTGGACCAACCACAGGCCCAGCTCCAACCCCATCTCTGAAAAGGATGCCTCATAGGATGCACCATCATGGCATTCACCTGCATCCTCCACCAGCACAGATACATTCACCTTGGTGATTCCAATTTCTAGAGCAGGCTCATGGTGAAAATCTGGTAAGTACATCACTGACACAGGCTTATTGCTGGTGGAGGAAATTACAGCCAATGTCTCTGATACTCTGATGACTCACTGAAGACTCAGCCCCAACTGAGCCCCATGAAGACAATGAACCTCTGTACTTGGCCATAAGAGCCTAATGGAGATGTAGAGACAGGTAGGGAAACATCACACAGAGATGTCAGAGGCCATGCATAGACTGGACCAAAGACTAGAGGAGTTCAACCAAGTTATGTCTGATGTCATGGCTCTGGCACAGCGAGCGCTTGGCTGCCTCCTTAGAAGTATGACCCAGGTTCAACAGAATGCAGTGGCTGTCAGGTATGTGCTCTGATGCCCACCAAATCCTCACAGTCAGCAGGGCTTAGCAATCAGCAAGCTGCAGATGTCAGGGCTGCACCTAGACATAGTGGCCAGCAACAGAAAATTAAGAATTGATGGTGCACAGGTGGCACTGCTGTACAATCATTCTACGTTTTGGCATCTACAAATATATGTTCACCTGCACTGTTTGGAAGTCTTCTGGATCCATCTTGCTGCTGGTTGCTTCAATGTCCATGGCATATAAGGAAGAGTCTGGAAAGTGGGCCCCATCAGTGTCTGATCATGAAATTACATAGATTCATTTCTCCTATATTATCAACATAGTGATTGCTCAATAATCCCACATGTACATCATTAAGTACCGGCCATTAGCTGTGAATGTGCTGCCTTGCCACACATCATGCAAGCCATTACTTGTAGCTCACCATGTTATGACTTCTGAAAATGTGTTCATCGAGATCATTGCATCTCCTGCTGTAGCTGCCCCAGTGTATGATATGTCTGCATGCCACAAATACTCAAGGGGTGTTAAATCTGCTCTGTCAATGGCAAGGAACATTGCAGGTGTAGTTTTACAGCTGAGAGAATGAAGCTTTACACTGGCTTCCTCACAGTACAAGGAGCTGCCCTTTATGTTTGGAGGAATCTATGGTGGGTATGCTCAATCATTAATGTTCTTCATTAGTGATATGTCATTTTGAACAGACACCAGGTGAATGTAGCAAGTAAGGAGGTAAGGGGTACATTAGCCTTGACTGTAAAAAGAATCTAAGTGTATGTTTTAAGAGGTGTGTGTGCAGTTGCACAAAGCCTTTGTTGGACCACATCTGGAGATTTGTTTGGTCTGTTCATCTGCTTATCCGATGTGCAGACATCACATAAAATGTTTGCAACCAAAGTGCATTGCACATCATTGAAAGACAGGGGTTTTAGTGCATGAGAAGAGAGATAGTGGAATGGGCCTATGTGCTGGACCACACCAAAGACTGTGAAGCATCAGCAGCTCTAACAAGCCTCAGAAGGAAAGTTTAACTCTGGATGATCTATCTCAGCCTCCTGAGATCCCCAGCTTCATAGATGCCAGTCTACAGCCAATATGATTCACTCCAGTGATATCAAAAAATGGCTAAAGGCACTGGATACTGCAAAGACTATGGGCCTTGACAACATTACGACAATAGTACCAAAGATTTGTGCTCCAGAATAGCACGCCCCTAGCTAAGCTGTTCAGAAACAGAAAATGCTGGAAAATCTCAGCAGGTCTGACAGCATCTGTGGAGAGAGAACAGTGCAACGTTTTGAGTCTGGATGACTCTTCTTCAGAACTGAAGGCAACTGGAAATAGGATAAGATTTATGCTGTTTGAGGTGTGGAGCTGTGGGGCAGGAAAAAGAACCAGCAATAAGTAAAGGCAAAGAAGAGATTGGCAAAGATGTCATGGACAAAAGGACAGAGGGAACAATTTCTACTTTAACTTGTCTCACTTTGGATATCTGTATGGGTCCTAGTTTTGCCTGTCTCTTTATGGGATACGTGGAATATTTCTTGTTCCAGTCTTACTCCGGCTCCCTCCCACAACTCTTTTATCAATGACTATTTCAGTGCTGCTTCATGTTCTCGTCTGGGCCATAACAGGCCCACTAACTCCCACAGTTACCTCAACTACAGCTCTTCACACACCACGTTCTGTCAGGATTCCATCCCATTCTCTTAGTTCCTTCGCCTCTGTCGCATCTGTTCTGATGATGCCACTTTCCATAATGGCACTGCTGATATGCATTCTTTCTTCCTTCATCGTAGTTTCCCACCTACTGTGGCTGACAGGGCTCTCAACTATGTCCGACTCACATCCTGCACATCTGCTCTCACCCCTTTCCGTTCCTCCCAGAAGCAGGATAAGGTCCCCCTTGTCCCCACTTTTCACCCCACCAGCCTCCTCATTCAAAGGATCATCTTCTGCCATTTCCTCCAACTCCAGCATTATGCCATCAAACACATCTTCCCATCACTCCCCCTGTCAGCATTCTGCAGGAACTGTTCCCTCCAGGATACCCTGGTCCACTCCTCCATCGCCCCAACACCTCATGCCCTTTCCACAGCATCTTCCCATGCAATCAGAGGAGATACAACGCCTGCATCTTTATCTCCTCTCTGCTCAACATCCAAAGGCCTAAACACTCATTTCAGGTGAACCAGCGTTTCATATGCACCTCCTTCAATCTGGTCCATTGCATTTGCGGCTTCCAATGCTACCTACCCTACATCGGAGAGACTAAATTCAGACTGAGTGACTCTTTTGGTCCATCCGCAAGCCCAGACCTTCCTGTTGTTAAGGGACAGATCAGAAACTCCAAGATATTTTTTGAAGTTAGCCCAGACCCTAACTTTTACAATTGATTTTGGCTTTAGGATGAGCATAAGGTGCTTCACTCCAGGTATAATTAAAGTGACCCATTAGGAAGCTTTATCAAAACAAACTTTATTTGAGAACACAGTTGGAATATAACCAAAAAAATTAGCATAACTTTCACCAATTAAAATACTTAAACATTCTTAACAGCTAGCTATCTCTATTGTTCCAAGTTAGCACATAGACATAAATCCCTTCTTTAGAACCAGTTAGCACAAAAACCAGAGATGGGTACTCAATTTCTGGCCTTTTAAAACCTTTAGAGAGTGATCCAGATAGACACTTGTCTTCTAATTCTCATGCAGCAACTTCCAGAGAAAGCTCCACTCCCAGACAGTAGAATCTCAGAAGAAGAGACTTATTTCTTTAGAGATTCCAGTCTCCACTTCAAACTGTGCACGAGATAACAGAGAAAATGACCTCTCTCTAAAGATCCCAAAAAGCAGATTGCCTTGAGTTCTCTGTGAAAGCCAAGCCCCTCCCCTGTCATATGACCTTACCTGTGAATCAACCTAATCAAGCCCTACTCTGCAATATCTCAAACACAAACTAACAGACTCTACATTAGTTCAGATTAGAATGAACATTGCAGAAATTACGATCAATTATGCTGCTGTATACAGACAGAATGGTTCTAATAAAAACTAACTTAGGATAGATCTTACACAAAAAAGTGACAAATACATTTCTTGAAGGTACAGTATCATCACACCGTTGTTTGCATTTCAACACACCATCCTGCTCTCATGTCCACTTAGGACTATTACAAATGTTCTCCTGCAGCTGGAGTTATCTTATTCCTGATAGTCTGATGAGTGCTCCAAACAGATACTTGTGACCTCACAAATTTGCAATCTCCCTGAACTATAGAACTATGTGTTTTTTCACACTCCCTGCCACTGTGATGACGTTGCATTGACATTATCTAAAAATGGTCTGATTTAATATGAAGTCTCTGCAAACTCTTTTCCTCAGAATATGAAATTTCCATTTGTCAAACCATAATTCCAATGAAAACAAATACCAAATAATTACAGGATCTTTATCACCTTAACACATACCCTTGATGTTCAGATCCAAGACAGTCTGTCGGAGGTAAAAAGCAACTGTTTGGTTGCCTGGTGCTGATCATCAAAATTTCAGAAACAGTAATGTCAGTATCCATCCCAGCTTAGAAAGGCTTGTCTATGTTACTTCATTTTAAATGAAGTAAAGGGATAAGTAAGCAAATATTTATAGGCTATTTCAGGAGTGACAAGACTCACTATGTGGTAAATGTACTCTTCATGATATCCTTAATGTGAAAATCAACAACAGCTGTGCCACTGCCTCTTCAATTATTAATACGATTGCCGAGATATTATCAGTATATTTGTCCCACACTGGGTATGATGACTTTGTTTAACCCTCCAATGACCTCACATAAAGCGAATTAATGAAGTAATCACCAATGCCATCATGATAATTGTATCTCATTAATAATAATTATTGTAGTACTTTTTAAGATTCAAAATATAATTTTGTCAATAGATTTACGACAGTGGTTCTGATATTTCTTGATCACCGGGTGCCAATCAGCTGGTGTGCAATGTAAAGCCTCCCCCATTGCTCTGAGTTAAGACAGAAAACATGCCAATCAGTGCTCTTTTCACTTGCTGTCTAAATGGTGACTATTTTGCTTAGTCTGTGGAGCGAGCAAAGCTTTGTAACTGTCCAATCTGTAAATACAAATGATTGAAGTAAGAAGGTTTTAACCATGGAGCCAATTTTGTGGTCCTGTTGCAGGACTGTATTCTTTAAGTGCTGTGCTTGTTAGCAGAGCTAAAGATTGACTTCTGCAATAGAGTGAGGTCAGTTAATTTGTATAACTTTGTAGCAACTGTAGCGCACATTGGATAATGCATTGTGAGCTCACTGGGTCAATTAATGGGATACTCTGCATCAGGAATTCTTAAAGCCAGTCTGATATTGAAGAGGTAGAAATGGCTGCAAAAACTCTGTGGTACTGGCTGTCCATCACAAAAGACTGCTCGTGTTTGAAGTGATAAGATATCCCTCTTGTCAAAATAATGCCAAAATAATGTGGAATTAAGTCCCAGAAATAAATGCAGTGTCAAGTGAAGTGATCAGAGAGGCTGATGAAAAAGAAATTTTAACCAATTGTACTATACCTTATAAATGTATCAACATGATTTTAATATAAACCAATGCAGGCCACCATTTATTGCCCATCCCTAATTGCACTTGAGTAGGTGGTGGTAAGCTCTCTTCTTGAACTGCTGCAGTCCATGTTGTGGTACACCCACAATGCAGTTAGGGAGACAGTTCCAGGATTTTGACCCAGCAACAATGAAGGAAAGGCAATGCATTTCCAAGTCAGGATGATAAGTCGCTTGGAAGGGAACTTTTCAGATGGTAGTTTTCCCGTGTGACTGCTGCCCTTGTTCGTCTAGATGATTGCGGCTATGTGTTTAGAAGGTGCTGTCTAAGGAACCTTGGTGAGTTGCTGCAGTGCAACTTATCACTGGTACACACTGCTGCTACTGTGCGTTGATGGTGGAGAGGTTGAATGTTTGCGGATGTAGTGCCAATCAAGTGGGCTGCTTTGTCTTGGATAGTGTCAAGCTTCTTAATGTTGTTGGAGCTGCATTCAGCCAGACAAGTGAGAGTATTCCTTCATACTCCTGACTTGTACCTTGTAGACTGCAGACAGGTTTTGAAGAGTCAGGAGGTGAGTTACTAGCCGCAGGATTCCAGGCCTCTGAGCTGCTCTGGTAGCCGCAGTATTTATATGGCTGGTCAAGTTCAGTTTCTGGTCACCCCTAGGATGTTGATGGTGGAGGTATCTGCAATGGTTATGCCACTGAATCATAGAATCCCTACAGAGCATGAAGGATGCCATTCAGCCCACCGTGTCTGCACCAACTCTTTGAAAGAGCATCTTACCCAGGCCGTGTCTTCTGCCCTATCGTTGCAATCCTGCGCATGGCTAGTACACCTAACCGACATCTTTGGACACTAAGGAGCAATTTAATATGGCCAATCCACCTAACCTGCACATTTTTGGACTGTGGGAGGAAATCGGAACACCTGGAAGAAAGTCATGCAGACAGGGAGAGAACATGCAAATTCCATGCAGACAGTCACCCAAGGCCAGAATTGAACCCAGGTGCTGTGAGACAGCAGTGCTAACCACTGTGCTGCCCATGTCAAGGGGTGATGGTTAGATTCTCTCTTGTTGGAGATGGTCATTGACTGGTACTTGTGCTTACTTGCCACTTGTCAGTCCAAGCTTGAATATTGTCTAGCTCTTAGTGCATAAGCACATAGACTGCTTCAATATCTGAGGAAGCACAAATGATGCTGAACATTGTCCAATCAGCCAACATGTCCACTTCTTACCTTATGATGGAAGGAAGGTCATTATTGAAGCAGCTGAAGATGGTTGGGCCTGGGACACTACACAGAGGAACTCCTGCTTTGATGTCCTGGTGCTGAAATGATTGTCCACCATAATCATCTTCCTTTGCAAATGATTTTTCCCTGATTCCCAATGACTCCAGTTTTGCTAGGGTTCCTTTATGCCATACTTAGCCAAATGCTGCCTTGATGCCAAAAACAGTCACTCTCACCTCACCTCATGAGTTCAGTTCTTTTGTCCATGTTTAAACCAAGGCTTTAATGAAGTCAGGAATTGAATAACCCTGGCGGAACCCAAACTGAGCATTATTGAGCAGGTTATTTTTAATATCGAATATGCGGGAGGCCCATTCACCCTATTTTTTCTAGCTGAATACACAAACATTTTATTAATAAATACTGTTGAATGTCACACGATGACCCCTTCATTACTTTGCTGATAATCGAGAGTAGACTCATGAGGTGGTAATTGAATGGGTTGGATTTGCCCTGTCTTGCTTTTTGTGAACAGGACATACCTGGGCAATTTTCCACATTGCTAGATTGATGCCAATGTTGTAGCTTGACTGCGACGTAGCAAGTTCTGGAGCTCAAGTCTTCAGTCTGATTGATGGAATATTGATGTGGAGATGGCGGTGTTGGACTGGGGTAAACACAGTAACCTGGTGTTGTTAAAACTCTTACTGATGGAATATTGTCAGGGCCCATAGCCTTTGCTGTATTCAGTGCTTTAAGCTGTTTCTTGATAACACGTGAAGTTAATTGAATTGGCCGAAGACTGGCATCTGTGATGTTGGAAATCTCTGGAGGTGGCCACGATGGATCATTCAATTGGCATTTCTGGCTGAAGATTACAGCAAATGCTTTAGCCTTATCTTTTGCACTGATGTGCTGGGCTCTCCCATCATTGAGGATGCAGCTATTCGTTGAGCCTCCTCTCCAATGAGTTGTTTAAGTGTCCACCTTAACGCTGGATGTGGTAGGACTGCAGAGCTTAAGTCTGATCCATTGGTTATGGAATCACTCAGCTCTGTCTATCACTTGCTGCCTATGCCCAGTCTTGAGTTGTTAGGTCTGTAGTACCACACAACATGATAAGAAAGTATCCTCAATGTGAAGACGGGACTTTGTCTTCATGAGCTGTCAGTCATTCCTACCTATACTTTCATGGACAGGTGCATCTGTGGCAGGAACCAATCAAGTATGTTTTTTCCTCTTGCTGGATCCTTCAAAGCAGCAGCTATGTCCTTTAGGACTCAGCCAGTGGTGGATGTCAGAAGTGGCACTTACTCAGGATTAATCATAGACTTCTACAGTGCAAAAGGAGGCCATTTGGCCCATCGAGTCTGCACCGACCACAGTCTCACCCAGGCCCTATTCCCATAACCCCATGAATTGACATTAGCTAGTCTCCCGACACTGAGGGGCAATTTAGGATGGCCAAGGCACCTAACCTGCACATCTTTGGACTGTGGAGGAAACCAGAGCACCCGGAGGAAACCCACGCAGACATGGGGAGAATGTGCAAACTCCACACAGACAGTGACCCAAGCCGGCAATCCAACTCGGGTCCCTGGCGCTGTGAGGTAGCAATGCAAACCAGTGTGCCACCCACCGTGCCGCCCCTGAATCTACTCACTGATGCTCAGTTTGGTTTCCACCAGGGTCAGGCAGCTCCTGACCTCATTACAAACACTCTTGTGATGGACATCTTGGTAGTGGACATTGAAGACCCTACCCAGAGTACATTCTTTGGTGCCCCTTACCAGTACTTCTTTCAAGTGGTATTCAACATGGAGGAGTACTGATGGGGCATGGTACGTGGTAATCAGCAGGAGGTTTCCTTGTATCTTGATGCTATGAGACATCATTGGATCTAGAGTCAATGTTGAGAACCCTCAGGGCAATTCCCTCCCGACCGTATGCCACTATACCGCCACTGGGGTGGCACACTGGCACAGTGGTTAACACTGCTAACTCACAGCGCCAGGGACCCGGGTTGGATTCCCAGCTTGGGTCACTGATATGCGGAGTTTGCACGTTCTCCCAGTGTCTGTTTCCTTCAGGTGCTCCGGTTTCCTCCCAGTCTGAAAGACGTGCTGGTTAGGTGTTTTGGGCATTCTCCCTCAGTGTGCCGGAGTGTGACGACTAGGGGATTTTCACAGTAACTCAATTGCAGTGTTAAAGTGAGCCTACTTGTGGCACTAATAAATAAACTTAAAACTTAAACTCTGTCCCATTGGTAGGACAGACCCAGGGATGACAGTGGTCTCTGGGGCATTGTCTTTAATGATTCTGTTAGTATGACTGTACACTCACATGTAGGTAAATATTGCCTGTCGCAACATTACCACAATTCTTTGCCATGTTTTAACAAATGTGTCGCTCAACATTGGAAAATATACTCTTTAAGTACCTAAGAGACCCTGACCTGCACAACAAACAATCTGTTCACTACTGTTATGGTGGTAAGTAGCAACATAGATAAATTCACTCTGGAGTTTAGTGAGTTCCAGGAAGAGCATTTGCTGAATCACTGAACATGAATCAGGTGGAGAGAGTGGGGATGACATTAAAGATGGCTATATAGACAGGTTAGGTCAGTGGGCAACAAAGTGGCAGATGGAGTATAATGTGGAGAAGTGCAAGGTTATTCATGTGAATCGCAATAATGGAAAAGCCAATTTTTATTTAAAGGTGTGAAATTTGTATATGTTGTTGGTCAGAGGGACTTGAGTGTACTCGAACAAGGAACACAGAAATTTGGCATGCAGGTACAGAAAAAAATTAGGAAGACAAAGGGCATATTGATTTTTATTGTGAGGATATTGGAGTACAAGGATAAAGAAATCTTGCATTAGAAGCACTTCAATGAAAGTTCATTAGATTGGTCCCTGGGATGACAGGGGTGTCCTATAATAAGCAAAATGGGCCCATATTCTCTGGAATTTAAAAGAATGAGAGCTGATCTCCATATAATACTCCAAAAGGGCTTGATAGGGCAGGCACAGAGGTTCTTTCCCCTGACTGTGACTCTGGAACATGGGAGCATTGTCTCAGGAGAGGAGGTTGTTCATTTAGGGCTAAGATGAAAAGTTTCTTCGTTCAAAGGGTTCTGAATCTTTGAAATTTGCTACCTCAGAGGGTTGTGGATGCTCTATCATTAAGTATAGTTAAGGTTGAGACAGATTCTTGGTTTCTCAGGGAATTAAGGGATTTGAGGAGCTGGCAACAAAATGGCGTTGAAGCCCAAGATCAAGTTTTAAAAGTAAAGTTAACATTTATTTATTAGTCACAAGTAGGCTTACATTAATTGCAATGAAGTTACTGTGAAAATCCCATAGTTACCACACTCCAGCACCTGTTCGGGTACACTGAGGGAGAATTTAGCATGGCTAATCCACCTAACCAGCCTATCTTTCAGATTGTGGGAGGAAACCAGAGTACCCCGCAGACACGGGGAAAATGTGCAAACTCTACACAGTGACCCAAGCCAGGAATTGAACCCGGGTCCCTGGCGCTGTGAGGCAGCAGTGCTAACCACTGTACCACTGCGCCCATGATCATATTGAATGGTGCAGCAGTTTTGATGGGCCTTATAGTCTACACTTGATCCTATTTCTTCTGTTCTTCAAGCTGAAGATATGTAATCAGGGGAGAAAATAAAAACATCACTAAGGGTGGGAACATGGCGGAAGTGAGTCATGGAGTATGAGTTGGTAAACGGAGTTGAAGTACACATCAGTCATAAACTAACTGAATGGTGGAACAGGCCCGAACGGATGAATGGCCTACTCTTGTTCCTAAGTCCATAGGAATGGCAATGGGAGCTGGAAAAAATAGAGCAGGCTGTGGGAATGACGAAGACAAGACATCGGGTGGGATTCTCCCAAAAAAGTTCTAAATGTCAATTCGCGGGAAAACTGGAGTAAATCACTCTGTTTTTTTCAGTGGGAGTTCACACTAGAATCGCTCACATTTTGTGCAATGCAGAGGCCACCAGCGTGATTATCATTAAATTTCAGGGGATGGGGCCTTTCAGCTGGAGAGGCTGAAATCAGCGGGCCTCTGCGCATGCGCATTGGCCTCGAACTGTCAGCCTTCCCGTTTACTGGTCAGCTCGATTGCTGGCCAGCCCAGGACCCCCGCAGTACTGCCCCCAACCCCAGATGACCCGCCTCTATAGACCCCACCCCCTTGGTACTGCCCAATGCCCGGCGGACAGTGCCAAGGTGCCCCTTGGCATGGGCACTTTGCCCTCTGAGCAATGCCAGGAGCACAGGCTGGCATGCCAGGTGTCCATGCCCAGGGGGCACCACCCCCCCCACTGCCTGAAACCTTGGGGGGGTCCAATTGTTCCCCCTTCACTCCAACGGAGTGAGGCCGCTAGTTCCCTGAAAGTGTGGAGCTAGTCTGAACTCTGCTGGAGTGAAATACTCCTGGCGGGGTGGGAGATGCTAGCTGGCCCAGAGAATTCAGTCCTGGGCCCGCTAATCACATTAAAATAACACAGTACTTATCTGGTGTTCCTGCTGGTATCCAGCGCAAATCAGATGGCACCAGAAATCTGGTGCTGGGAGATGCATGCACGGCAGGAACACATGCGTGAATCCTGTACATGCCTGGACGTGAGATTCTCGCACCAAGCTGCACTAGAAAATTAGCATAGTGGGGTGGGAGAATCGCCCCCATAGTATGAAGAGCGGCAAAGAAGAAACTAAGAGGGTTCATGGCGGTACTGTGATTGATATTCTATATACAGACTTTAAAAAGACATTTGATAAAGTACCACATATGAACTTGATATCAAAATTGTAGCCCATGGGTTAAAAGTGGAAATGGCAGAGCCAAAAAGCAGATTAATAGTTTTTCACACTGGAGTCAGGTATACAATGGTCAGTATTGTGTGCACTGCTCATTTTGATATATATTGATGATCTGAATTTGGGCACCATTTCAAAGTTTGCAGGTTATTTTGTTATTATCTTGATTTGATTTATTATTGTCACATGTACTAGTATACAGTGAAAAGTATTGTTTCTGGCGCACTATACAGACAAAGCACACCGTACATTGGGAAGGAAAGAGTGCAAAACGTAGTGTTACAGTCATAGCTAGGGTGTAGAGAAAGATCATTCACTTGGCACTTCCAGCTGAAGATTGTTGCAAATGTCTTATCTTTTGCACTGATGTACTGGGCTCCCCGTCATTGAGGATGGAGATATTTGTGGAGCCTCCTCAACCAGTTAGTAGTATAATTTTCCACCACCATTTACCACTGATTTTGATTTGATTTATTATTGTCACGTGTATTAGTATACAGTGAAAAGTATTGTTTCTTGCACGCTATACAAAGCACACTGTTCATAGCAAAGGAAAGGAGAGGGTGCAGAATGTGGTGTTACAGTTATAGTTAAGGTGGAGAGAAAGATCAACTTAATATGAGGTAGGTCCATTCAAAAGTCTGGTGGCAGCAGGGAAGAAGCTGTTCTTGAGTTGGTTGGTACGTGAGCTCATACTTTTGTATCATTTTCCCAACGGAAGAAGGTGGAAGAGAGTATGTCCAGGGTGCGTGGAGTCCTTAATTATGCTGGCTGCTTTTCTGAGGCAGCGGGAAGTGTAGACAGAGTCAATGAATGGGAGGCTGGTTTGAGTGATGGACTGGGCTTCACTCATGACCCTTTGTAGTTTCTTGTAGTCTTGGACAGAGTAGGAGCCATACCAAGCTGTGATACAACTGGAAAGAATGCTTTCTATGGTGCGTATGTAGAAGTGGTGAGAGTTGTAGCGGACATGCCAAATTTCCTTAGTCTCCTGAGAAAGTAGAGTCGTTGGTGGGCTTTCTTAACTATAGCATCCGCTTGGAAGAACGAGGCCAGGTTGCTGGTGATCTGGACACCTAAAAACGTGAAGCTCTCGACCATTTCCACTTCGTTCCCATTGTTGTAGACGGGGCATATCCTCCACTATACTTCCTGAAGTCGATGACTATCTCCTTCGTCTTTTTAACATTGAGGGAGAGATTATTGTTGTCGCACAAGTTCATCAGCTTCTTAGCTTGTTCCGTACTCCGTCTCAGCATTGTTTGACATCCGACCCACAACGGTGGTGTCATCAGCAAACTTGAAAATCAAATTGGAGGGGAATTTGGCCATACAGTCAAAGGTGTATAAGGAGTATAGTAAGGGGCTGAGGACAGAGCCTTGTGGCACCGGTGTTCAGGATGATCATGGAGGAGGTGTTGTTGCCCATCCTTACTGACTGCGGTCTGTGGGTTAGGAAGTCTAGGATCCAGTTGCACAGGGAGGAGCCAAGTCTCGGGCGGCACGGTAGCACAGGGGTTAGCACTGCTGCTTCACAGCTCCAGGGACCTGGGTTCGATTCCCGGCTTGGGTCACTGTCTGTGTGGAGTTTGCACATTCTCCTCGTGTCTGCGTGGGTTTTCTCCGGGTACTCCGGTTTCCTCCCACAGTCCAAAGATGTGCAGGTTAGGTTGATTGGCCATGCTAAAAATTGCCCTTAGTGTCCTGAGATGCGTAGGTTGGAGGGATTAGTGGGTAAATATGTAGGGATATGGGGGTAGGGCCTGGGTGGGATTGTGGTCGGTGCAGACTCGATGGGCCGAATGGCCTCTTTCTGTACTGTAGGGTTTCTATGATTTCTCAGGCCACAAAGTTTGGAGTTGAGTCTCATAGGAATAATGGTATTAAAGGCTAAGCTGTAGTCTATGAATAGGAGTCTGACATAGGTATCTTTGTTATCTAGGTGTTCCAGGGTTGAGTGTAGGGCCAGGAAGATGGTGTCTGCTGTCGATCTGTTGTGGTGAAAGGCGAAGTGTAGTGGATCCAGGCAGTCTGGGAGGCAGGAACTGATTTGAGCCATCGCTAACCTTTCGAAGCACTTCATAATGATTGATGTCAGAGCCACCAGCCATGCTGCCGGGCTTTTCTTTGGTACCGGGATGATTGTCTTCTTGAAGCAGGTAGGGACCTCAGATTGGTGTAAAGAGAGGTTTAAGATGTCTGTGAATATCCCTGCCAGCTGGTCCGCGCAGGACCTGAGTGATTATCCGGATACCCCATCTGGGCCAGTTGCTTTCCGTGGGTTGACTTTTGAGAAGGCTGCTCTGACGTCGGCAATGGTGACCTCGGACAAAGGTTCATCCGAGGCTTCCGGTAGGGCGTGCTCTCGCTGACCTCTTGCTCAAAAAGGGCATAGAATGTGTTGAGCTCATTGGGGAGGGGTGTATGGAGCTGATGATTTTACCTGCCTTCATCTTGTAACCTGTAACGTCTTGCAATCCTTGCTATAGTTTTGGAAGTCCGTGTAGCTAGCCTGGGATTCTAGCTTGGTCCAGCACTGTCTTTTGGCATCTTTGATGGATCTCCGTAGATCATATCTGACTTTCTTGTATAGGTCAGGGTCGCCTGACTTGAACACATCAGTCCTGAACTTCAGCAGGCACTGGATATCCCTGTTTATGATGTGGAGATGCCGGCGTTGGACTGGGGTAAACACAGTAAGAAGTTTAACTCACCTGAAGAAGGGGCTTGCAGCTCCGAAAGCTTGTGTGGCTTTTGCTACCAAATAAACCTGTTGGACTTTAACCTGGTGTTGTTAAACTTCTTACTGTGTTTATCCCTGTTTATCCATGGTTTCCGATTGGGAAACACACGGATTCACGTCTTTGGACACAGTCTTCTACACATTTATTAATGAAGTCATTTCCGTAACAGCACTGCAACCTCTGGGGATTTCATTTTCACTCAAATTTGGAAGTTATATTGTGCCTGAATGTCCTTTGGAGGAGCCCATACTGATGGTTTTGCTCAGAACATTATTATATAATTATGATGTATACAAGATTATATAATAATTATTACAATTGTCTGCTTCTGCTGTTCCCTCTATGTAGATAACTTACGTCTGCAAGAGGTGTGTTACAATAAGGAAGAGAAGGGAAGTTTTGTGTCAGCACCCAACTTGTATGAGCCCACAAATCTGCAGTATACACGCAGTTTGTGTTGGTATTCTGTACGGAAATGATTACTGAGCAACAGTGTCAGCGTACTTGTTTTGTAACAATACAGAAATACGTGCATGCCTGTGCATTTGAAAAGGACATGAACAGTTTGAAATAAGTCAGCAGAGGCCGGTGTCTCTTCACCAGATTCCCTTTTAGTTACAAGCTCTATTATAGTTCATAGAGTACTACAGGTTCTGTGTCAGCATCCGGAATGCCAGGAGGCCTGACACTTCCAGTTATATATACAGAAGACTCCCTGAATGGACAGGCAATAATGATCTCAATCAGGGAGTTCATATTCCAAGAGGCCAATATCAATGGCCTCATTGAAGTCATTACACCCTTCCCCCCTCTCCAAATCCGAGAAACCTCAGCAGTTCAAGCATCTCATTATCAAAAGCATCCAATTGCCTCTCCCAGCGACAATTGTCATAGCCTCTGCGTTGGACTTCTTGTTGCCTTTCAACCTTCCTGATAGTTGTAAGTTACCAATAATAATGCTCACCACTGGATCTGAGCCGATGCTATCCATGACACCACTTTGTTCTCTGTTAGTCGTCCCAACAATGGCTTGTGATTGGTGACAATCACAAATTTCTGCCCATATAATTATTGATAAAATTTCTTCACTCCAAATATTATTGCCAAATCTTCTTTTTCAGTATGGGTGTACTTTCTTTCTGCTGTAGCTAAGGTCCCAGAGGCATAAGCTATTGGCTGTTCCTCTCCATTCTTCCATCTATGTGCTAAAACTGCTCTGATGCTGTATGGAAACACATTACAAGTGTTTTCTGGGTTTGTATTGTGCTAAGACATTCGCCGATGAAAGTTGTTATTTTATTTCTTTAAAAGCAAGATTTTGAAGGGCGGACTATTCCCAAGCTTGACCCTTTTTTAGCAGTTGATGTAGGGGAACCAAGATGAAGGTCCAATTTCCCGTAGTACATCACCAGTCCTAAAAATGACTGTAACTCCTGGATTGAAGTGGGAGCCAGGGCATCTTTAATCACCCACACCCGGTCCTCCAAATGATGTAGACCTGCTTTGCCCACTTTGTAACCCAGGTAGGTCACTTGGTATACCAAGATAATGCATTTCTGGCTGTTGAAAACCATCTAAGGACTTCTTCCAAATGTTCTGCCTTTGTTTTACCTGTAATGACAACGTCATTCAGGTCATCCCTACCTTCTAGGCCTACCTATAACCCTCCATACTATTAAGTCCCATGTACTCATCCAGGAGTCTCTTAAAAGACCCTATTGAGTTTGCCTCCACCACCACTGACGGCAGCCGATTCCACTCGCCCACCACCCTCTGTGTGAAAAACTTCCCCCTAACATTTCCCCTGTACCTACCCCCAGCACCTTAAACCTGTGTCCTCTCGTAGCAGCCATTTCCACCCTGGGAAAAAGCCTCTGAGCGTCCACCCGATCTATGCCTCTCAACATCTTATATACCTCTATTAGGTCTCCTCTCATCCTACGTCTCTCCAAGGAGAAAAGACCGAGCTCCCTCAGCCTATCCTCATAAGGCATGCAACTCAATCCAGGCAACATCCTTGTAAATCTCCTCTGCACCCTTTCAATTGACGAAGGAAAAGCGGTAGATGTGGTTTACATGGACTTCAGCAAGGCGTTCGACAAGGTCCCACATGCAAGACTTTTCGAGAAAGTGAGAGGGCATGGGATCCAAGGGGCTGTTGCCTTGTGGATCCAGAACTGGCTTGCCTGCAGAAGGCAGAGAGTGGTTGTAGATGGGTCTTTTTCTGAATGGAAGTCGGTCACCAGTGGAGTGCCCCAGGGATCTGTTCTGGGACGCTTGCTGTTTGTCATTTTCATAAATGACCTGGGTGAGGAAGTGGAGGGATGGGTTGGTAAGTTTGCCAATGGCACGAAGGTTGATGGTGTTGTGGATAGGTTGGAGGGATGTCAGAAGCTGCAGCGTGACATAGATAGGATGCAAGACTGGACAGAGAAGTGGCAGATGGACTTCAACCCGGATAAATGTGTAGTGGTCCATTTTGGCAGGTCAAATGGGATGAAGGAGTATAATATCAAGGGTAAGACTCTTAGCAGTGTAGAGGATAAGAAGAACCTTGGGATCTGGGTCCATAGGACTCTTAAATCGGCCTCGCAGCTAGAGGAGGTGGTTAAGAAGGCGTATTGTGTGCTGGCCTTCATCAATCGAGGGATTGAGTTTAGGAGTCGGGAGATAATGATGCAGCTTTATAAGACCCTCGTCAGACCCCACTTGGAGTACTGTGCTCAATTCTGGTCACCTCATTACAGGAGGGATGTGGAAATGATTGAAAGGGTGCAGAGAAGATTTACAAGGATGTTGCCTGGATTGGTTGGCATGCCTTATGAGGATAGGTTGAGGGAGCTCGGTCTTTTCTCCTTGGAGAGACGAAGGATGAGAGGTGACCTGATAGAGGTGTACAAGATGTTGAGAGGTATAGATCGGGTGGATTCTCGGAGGCTTTTTCCCAGGGCTGAAATGGCTGCTACGAGAGGACACAGGTTTAAGTTGCTGGGGAGTAGGTGCAGAGGAGATGTCAGGGGTAAGTTTTTCACTCAGAGGGTGGTGGGTGAGTGGAATCGACTGCTGTCAGTGGTGGTGGAGGCAAACTCGATAGGGTCTTTTAAGAGACTTCTGGATGAGTACATGGGACTTAATAGGATTGAGGGTTATAGGTAAGCCTATATATAAGCCTAGGTAGGTAGGGATGTGACTGGCGCAACTTGTGGGCCGAAGGGCCTGTTTGTGCTGTATTTTTTCTATGTTCTATTTTCTAAATATCCACCTGTGGTAAAGTTTGTAATATGTTCTCCATTGTTCTCTAAAAAATCGCGCAGGCTGACAATACCCCAAAAGGTAACCTTGTGTATTGATAGAGGCCCTTTAGTGTATTGATCGTGGAATATTTCTGCAAATCCTCATCCAGCTGCAATGGAAATAAGCATGACTTGGATCTAGTTTTGAAAATAAGAATCCCCCTGCCAGCTTTGCATGTAAATCTTCAATCTGGGGAATCGAGTATTTGTCCAGTTGTGAACAGCAGTTTCTTATTTGTTTAAAATTCCCACAAAGGTGGACTGAACCATCTGGCTTCATAATAGGCACCATGGGTGTTACCCATTCTGCAAACTGGACAGGTTTTATTATACCTTCTCCGTCCAATCTTCTAATTTCTGTTTCCACTTTTTCCCTTAAAGCAAATAGACCCAGGCTGACCTTGCAAAATCACAGGACTGGGTCCGGATCGACATGTAGTATCACTTTGGTTCCTTTTATTGTTCCGAGCCCTTCTTGGAAAACCTCCGGGTATTTTTGCAGGACTTCACTCAGATGACCATTCCCCAACTGGAAAATGTCCACTCAATCCAGTTGAATTTCTCTCAGTCAGTTTTGTCCCATTAAGCTCAGCTCCAAGCCCTCCTTTACCATTAATGATAGCCTCATTTGGTTCAATTCCCGTACTGGCCAAACACGGTAACCTGTGTCTGTGGAGTCCTGGCTTATGGTCTGCTCAGTGGAAGTCTCTTTGTCGGCACAGGCTCAGCTGCTTCGCATAGTTCCCATCAGTCACAAGGCAGCTTAATTTTACTGGGCGGCACGGTGGCACAATGGTTAACACTGCTGCCTCACAGCACCAGGGACCCGGGTTCGATTCCTGGCTTGGGTCAGTGTCTGTGTGCAGTTTGCACATTCTCCCCGTGTCTGCTTGGGTTTCCTCTGGGTGCTCCAGTTTCCTCCCACAGTCCAAATATGTGCAGGTTAGGTTGATTGCCCGTGCCAAAATTGACCCTAGTTTTGGGGAGATTAGCAGGGCAAATATTTGGGGTTACGGGGATAGGGTGGGATTGTTGTTGGTGCAGGCTCGATGGGCCAAATGGCCTCCTTCTGTACTGTAGGGATTCTATGATTCAAACTTCGCCTTGTTTTGGGGGGGATCCTGCGGGCAGACCTGGGTTTACTTGTTTCCGGAAACTTCCTGAGGCTGACTATATAATTGCCAGCCCCAAATGGTGGTTCCCTCACTCTGTTGCACTCGTGTTGATGTCCACCTCCATCGGGAACCCTTCTAACTTGTGTGCCCCACTTGCCACCTTTTCCACTGACAAAGCCAGTTATAGTACTTGCTTGCAGTCAAGTTGGGCCTCCGTCAGTAGGCGTTTTTGGATAGTCACATTATTTATCCCACATACCAACCAGTCTCTTAGCATCTCATTAAGCGTCCACCTAAATTCTCAGGCTTCTGCCAGACTTCTCTACTTTTTTAAGAAACTCGTGACAGACTCCCCCATCTCCCAGATTGCCGAGTAAAACTGGTACCTTCTCAAGATCAGAGGTGGCTTGGGCTGATAATATTCTTTCAATAGGTCTCCCAATTCCTGGAAGGTTTTGGCATCTGGGGCCTCTGGGAAAGTTAAGCTGCACATCACGGCAAATGCTGACGGTCCATAAGCAGTCAGAAGAATGACCTGTTCCTCTTCATCTGACACTATGTCATTAGCCCTAAAAGAAAACACATTTGTTCTCCATATTGGGCCCAGTCCTCCACACCAGGGTTAAAAATGTCCAGTTTCCTAAACAGAAGCATGATGCATTACAATGGTTTACCCGCAATACATCACAGCTGTTAGAGAGCAAGTTCCTTCGGGTCGTTCTTTTTTCCTTGTCGTAACTGAAATAATTCTGGTGTCCCTTCACTTGATTCCCTTTTAGTTACAAGCTCTGTTATAGTTCATAGGGTGCTACAGGTTCTGTGTCAGCATCCGGAGTGCCAGGAGACCTGACACTCCCAGTTATATATACAGAAAAAACTCCCTGATTGGGGAGGCAATAGTGATCTCAATCAGCGAGTTCATATTCCAAGAGGCCAACTTCAATTGCCTTATTGAAGTCATTGCACAATTCCTAGTGTTGGGTCCCCGGGACAACAAAATAAATCCAGAACTTTATGCTTTTGTTATTTATTTTTTATATGAATTTCCTGTTAAACCAAAAGAAGATGGCTGCTACAAGTCACATGATCACACATGGTCAGCCTTTTGTCTTGGAGCTACCCCAGGAATTACAAGAACAAAATAATTATTTTCTCAGCAGGTGATATCACACACCTCATTGTATAGACTCCTTGTAATCATGAAAACCAGGGCCTAATTCTTGTGCTCATCAGGTGCACATGATCAATGGGCCAGAAGCAGATACTATATGCACATCCATCCGTGATTGGGCCCCAATCGCAATTTCACACTGCCGGGCCAATTAACTAGCAGCCAGCGTGAAATGCATATTGACGAAGGATCAGTGCACGCTTCACAGCAGGCCTAATAGGACCTCAGCCCTCAAACATCTACCTTATTTTACATCACCCCAGTCATTTTATCTCTGTCCCAAAACGTGTTTATTGTACAAGTGGGAAGAGCACCTGGCTGATTGGCCTGTCTGCCAACTGTACAAGCAGACTGATCAGAAAACTGCCATCAGTTGACTCCTTAATTGGCTTAATTGCCCGCTTAATTGTCAGTGGGTATATTTCAGATTCCTGTGCATGCCCGTCAATCATAATGGTGCATACAAGCGAGATGACATTGGGATGTGTGCCTGGTGTCTTTGCGCATGATTTCACCCGTCTCTGGGTTTGGTGCACCCACTCAATTAATGTAAAATTCTATCCCAGGAGACTCGCACATCGAAACCTGTTCGGCCTGCAAAGCTGCAAACAGACTCATACCACACCTGAGACTGTCCAGGCCTATTTCGAAAGGAAATCAAAGGGATGTTATTTGCATCTGATAAGCTCACCTTGCTCACAGAGTCAATGGGTCTGTCTTGTTAAGGGCTTTCCAACACCAGACATTCAATATGGATGGTAACTCTAACAACTAAAAACTGGGACATTGTTAGTCTTGAAAATCAAAACCAGTTCCAAACACTGGATAAACATCCCTTTGGAAGCCATTGTGAAGAAAGGTCACATGACTTGAGTGACCATTTTGAATAGCTTTATGTGCTTTTGAGAACTAAGAAATCCTCAGTCTGCTGTTTTAATCAAAACTGAAAAGGACTCCAGCCACCCGATTGTGCAAGCAATTGGTTATCATCTCTCAGCTTCTTCAAGCCTATCTCTGCTGGAAGCTTTTCTCCAACCGCCACAGAACCGAACCAATGTCTGTATGTCTACTTCATCTGCAATATCTGCACTAACTGCAAAGTGAACTCTACAACTCCTGTCTTCAGCAGAACTCAAACTCCGATGTGAAAGAATTTCCCATTGGACTCTGACTACGGGAATCACATGAACTAATATTCATTTCTGTGGTTCTTGTATTGTTAATATCTGTAGTTGTACACCTCCTTTTTCTCTCCACCCGCCCCTCCCCTCCCCCTCCCCCTTGTAGTGGAGTGGGAAGTTGCTAACACTCTACCCATGGGTTTTGAAAGAGAAATAAAGTAACCTTCTGAGTTGGTCATAACACGAGTTTGCTGAGGGTTATAAATAAATTGGGTCACACAAACCGAAGGTTTGGGAAAACATGTCACTATATATTTTTTAAATTATTCAAAGCACCTTCTGCTTACGGACAGTTGGTGAGAGAAAATCAGTGCAGTTTGTCTATCTCCCTCCTGTCCGTAACACTGGAGTACCACATGTGATTCTTCTCTGATGCTGAATCAAGTTAGCAATGAAGTAACATTAAAAATGCTTTATAAGAGTGGTAAGATACTCTGTTGGAGAGTTGGTGTAAACTTGCTGGGCTGAATGGCTTCCTTCTGCACTGTAGGAATTCTACAATTCTAATACATTATTGTTGAGGTAACATTGTGAAAATAAGCTAAGTGGTAGCATTTTCTAACCTTTCAGAGGCTAGAAAATTTATCTTCTCACACAATTGGAGCATCCTTTCTGCAGCCTCTAATCAAGCTGCTAGAGTTGTAGAATTGTACAGTATAGGATGTAGTTTGAAAGAGCTACCCAACACGCCCGACTGCCTTGTTCTTTCTCCATAGCCCTGCAATTGTTTCCCTTTCAACTATATCGCCAATTCCCATTTGAAAATTACCATTGTGTTTGCTTCCACCAGTACACTCAAGATAACTCACTACGTAAAGATACCTCCTGGATATCCTATTCATGGGCTCTATTACACTCCCAGTTTATTGTTGGCAGTTCCACTGTTATTTTAGCTGACCGTTCTTTGTCGCAAGGATTCAGCTCATGGTGCTGCAGGTGCACATAGCCAAGTGGAACAGACTGTTACCACTACAGGACTGCATTATCCACACTATAGCTAATCCATTATTTTCTATAGATAGGTATTTCAAAAGCCTGCACAATAATTAACAAGTCTTTTTTTTTGCAATTTTCTTATATCCATTTCAGACTTAATCAGATTAATAATGGACAAAATGGTCAATTAAAGTTTCCTACTGATCATATCTATTATTTTTCTTTAGACTTACATGCAGATATATCTCTCAAACTATTTCCCACAAGTCATCAGCTGCCTGAGAAAACAACCTGTGTATTTATGCTCACCATCAGGAAGCACCAGCTGTAGTCATGGCAACTCTCTCAGACTGACTGC
The DNA here is from genome assembly GCF_964213995.1 of Mustelus asterias. Taxonomy (NCBI): domain Eukaryota; kingdom Metazoa; phylum Chordata; class Chondrichthyes; order Carcharhiniformes; family Triakidae; genus Mustelus; species Mustelus asterias. The sequence continues at coordinate 91,100,574 of NC_135803.1, read as the reverse complement.
CCAAAGCATTCTGCAGCATTAGCAGTGCAAATACTAATATGCACTAAACATTTGAACCACAAAATATGCTTACAATCATGAGATGTTCATAAAATTCCCATCTAATCAAAACTGAACTAAAATTAATATCTCAAGCTTTATAAACAGCATAAACAGGCAATCTTCTATCTTTCACATTCCTATTAGTCAGCACACATAAGCTCTGTCTACTGTTCCTAATAGCTAGTGTTCAGTCATACCTTTACTATCTCCTGCTCCTAATAGGTAACACACATGTACACATTCACTGTCTCTTCATCTTAATAGCCAGTATCCATTCTCATTCCTCTACTATCTCCTGTTCCTATTAGTCAGCTGATGAGGTGATTCACTGTGTCCTGATCCTAATAGCCAATGTCCATATTCATTCCCTTACTATATCCTGTTTCTAATAGATAACAAGACATCAGCTCCTTTATTACCTCCTTTTTGTGATAGCTGTTTTTCACCCACACTTTTTTTTTAAACCTGTTTTGCTGTTTCTAATAGTCAGGAAATTATCTCTGGCACCAAACTCATGAATTGTGGAAAACAGAGTAGGAATAAACGGGACAATTTCAACAGCAGAGTACAGCTAGTGGAGTATTGCGCAATCGATGGTTGGGCTTCAACAATTTTTTACCAATGACTTGGATGAGGGGATTGAGTATATTATCTAAGTTTGGTAACGATGCAAAGTAGATTGCAAAGTTAGCTGTGGGGAGGTCACAGAGTCTCTAAAGGGATACAGACAAGTTAAGTAATTGAGAAAGAAGATAACAGATGAAGTACTACGTGAGGAAATGTGAAATTATCCATTTTAGTAGGAAGAATGGAAATACAGAATGTTTTTTAAAAGGTGAGTGACTATTTAATGTTGGTATTCAGAGGCATTTGAGGTTTCATGTATATTAAAGTTAACCTGCACGCAAAACAAGTAATTAGGAAGGCAAGTGGTATGTTTACACTTATGACAAGGGGGTGAAATATAAGAATAAAAAGTATTGCTGCAGTTATATAGTCTTTGGGGAGACCAGCTTGGACTCTTCACCTAAGGAAGATTATACTTGCCAGAAGAGGTGCAAAGAAGGTTCACAAGATTGATTCCTGGGATGAGAAGACTGTCCTATGATGAAAGGTTGACTAGAATGGGTCTATAATCTAAAGTTTAGAAGAGTGAGAGGTTATCTCAAAATATATAAGATTCTTAAGTGTTTGACAGGGTAGATGCTGAAAGACTGTTCCCCCAGCTGAAGAAAGTGAAACTAAAGGCCATGCTCTCAGGGAGGAGCAGCATGGTAGCACAGTGGTTAGCACTGCTGCCTCACAGCACCAGGGACACGGGTTCAATTCTGGCCTCGGATCACTGTCTGTGTGGTTTGCACATTCTTCCATGTCAGCATGGGTTTCCTCCCACAGTCCAAAGGTGTGCAGGTTAGGCTGATTGGCCATGCTAAATTGCCCTTTAGTGTCAGGGAACTAGCAGGGTAAATACGTGGCAACAGGGTGGGATTGTTGTCGGTGCAGGTTCAATGGGCTGAATGGCCTCCTTCTGTACTGGAGAGGTTCTATGATAAGGGATGGCCATTTAAGACAGAGATGAGAAATGTCTTTACTCAGAGGGTTGTGAATATCTAGAATTCTCTATCCCTAAGAGCTGCAAATGCTAAGTCAACGAATATATTCAAACTTGAGATTGATAAGATTTTTAAGCACTAAAGGAAAGGGCAGGAAGGCTGAATTTATGAAGACGTTTAGCTATGATTTTACTGAATGGTGGAGTAGGATCAAGGGACCCTACGGTCTGCTCAAGCTCCTACTTATTATACTCTTGCTTTCAAAAAGTTGATTTAATCTAAAATAGGTGACCTAGAGTGAACAACCCAGGTTCAAGTCTCTTTCTATATAGTCTGTTGGTTCTATCTCTTTTCCATTTTTCTGTTGTTTATTTTTTTTCTTTCATTCTCACTTCATTTCTCTCTTCCTGTTACACACTCGGTTTGTCTTTTTCTCTCTCCAATTTATTTTACTTCATTTCTACTTTTCTTTCCAATCTCTTTCCCTCATAATCCTTTGATCAGTCTTTTCCCCCTTTTTTCTCATTTCAGTCTCACTCTTCTGTTTTCACTGCTCTTTCTTCTTTTTTCTGTCCTACATTTTGTCCCTTTTCTTGCCCTCATGTGCTTTGGGGATGACTAAGCAAGACCTTCTTGGTTTGAAGACTGTGGTTAGTATGAACCAATCATCGCCAGGGGTCTACCTAATGTAGGTTACAGTATAATTCTTGTGCTTATCTCTTGCTTATCCATATATTTCCCAGGTTTCAGGTGGCCCAGGGCTATTCATCTTTTCCTCCCCCTTGGTCTTTTTCCTTTCGTTCCAAGACATCTTTTTAATATCCTATCCTATGCGAGCTCAGCATTTATCCAATTCAATTGTTTTTCTTTTTCAGGTGATAAACTATGTTGTTCTTGCATTATTGCCAGCACACTATTACTTGTCTATCCATTTTAATATCTTCATGCATCTTCAAATGTGTATGTCAAAGATCTCTAGGTGTTCAATCTCTTCTTCCCTCAGTGTCCATATTTCAGCACCATACGGCCACCACACTCATTCAAACACTTCACTGGTTCACTTTATTTCTTTCTCGATTCAGTTTACAGCCTATATTTTCTTCCATTAAATATAATTTTCTTATTGTAATCATAACTCAAATGTCTTTGCATATCTGCCACCTTCAGTTATTATACTTCCTAAAGTTGATCATTTATTATAATTCTCACATTCGCAGTTATATTCTTAGAAACCTTCTTGATTTTTGACTTACCTTCATTGACCTCCACTCCATAATGAAAACAGGCGGGAATTTATTGGAGTGGGGCATTTCACAGCATTACTGATTAGTTAGACTTTTTAATGCAATTTTTCAGCTCAAAATTCTTTCATCCTGTTAAGTTGCTGAAAATATGAGCTGATAACAAGGCACTGGGGACCTTGGTGAACAAGGGTACAATGGTGCCTCTCCTCAGACAATGAGATTAAAGGATTGAGAAATAACAGAGTCAAATCAGGTAATGAAAGGAAAATAGAGAAAAAGATTGGATTAAGAGAGAGGAAAAGTAAGTAAAAAACAAAACTTGAAAATTGATGGGCGCGATTTTCCCGGCCCATGGTGCTGCTCAAGTAGCGCAGTGGGCTGGGAAATGACAGTGGGAGGCAAAAAACGGGAATTGCGGCCAATGTCCAGCTGGTTGCTATCTTTCCTGGCCATTTTTAAAAATGTAATCAGCCTCGCGAAGGGGAACATTTGTGAGACTGATTATAATATTCAGAATCTGCTCTGCATCTATTCACCAAGCCTGGGACAGTATTGTCGATGCTCGCTAATGTATCTGACCCAACTGGTGGAAGTCCACACCCAGCGGGGATCACAAAAGGTCCCCATCAATGGCCCCGCTACTGGGATCAGATGCCATGGAGACCCCCCAGGAGGCCTGGGGCAGAGGGTGTGCCCCTTGGACAGTGTTAGCCTGGCATCCTGGCACAGCCCACTGGGCATCCTGGCACTGTCCAGAAGTGCCAAAGGGCAGGAGCTGAGAGGACAGGGCCAGACTGGCGTTGGAGGGAGGAAGGAGGGGAGAGAACAGTGGGAACTCTGCATTGGGGTTGGAGGCTAGTGATGGGGTTGGGGATCAAAGGCCACGTCTGGCCATCAGGAGATGGGCCATCAAGGCGGGGTACTGGAGAGTCGGGGCCGGTGATGTCGGGAGGTTCGGGGCCAATGATGTCGGGGAGGGGTGGGCATTGGGCCGTTGATTGGAAGGCCGGCAGTCAGGGGGTCGGTGATGTTGGGGCCGGGAGTCAGGGCCAGAGATAGGGGGTGGGAGGCGCTTGTCAACCAATCTCCCCGTCGGCGCACACACACTTGCTCCCTCTGCAGTCCGATGTCGGCCTCTTGGGTGGGATTAGATCTGTCCTTCCACCATCACCGTAAATCCCCTGTAGTGGACAAAGTGCCAGAAATTCATTCAACTAAGCTTGCCCAAAAAAGGAAGGAAAAACTCTCATAGTCCCGCCTCTCTCCCACCAGTGAGCTTGCACATGCCAGTGGGAGAGAGACAACGCCTGTGGGAGAGAGAGTGAGGGTTTTGGAAATATGGAGCTGAATGGAAATTTGGTTCTGAGGGGAAAGAGGTGCTCATCTTTGGGAGGAGCGGAGAGGGAGACTGGTAGAAAGAAATTGAACCATGATATCACAGCCAGCAGGTAACTGATTTTCTGATGACCGGTAAGTGGTTTCTCTTTTCCTTTTTCTCTTTTTTGTCTCTTGGCATTGTAGTTGATGTTGTAAGTTAACTTAAGGGTTAAGTAATGGCAGGAGATCGCAGACCCGTGTCATGCTCCTCTTGTGCGATGTGGGAATTCAGGGACCCACCCGGTATCCCTGGCTCCTTCATGTGCAAAAAGTGTGTCCAACTGCAGCTCCTGTTAGACTGCTTGCCAACTCTGGAGCTGTGGATGGATTCACTTTGGAGCATCCACAATACTGGGGAAGTCGTGGATAGCACATTCAGTGCTATCATCGCAGATGAAAATTACTGAGGGAGATAGGGAATGTATGACCACCAGACAAAGGAAGAGTAGGAAGGCAGTGCAGGGGTCCCCTGCAGTCATCTCCCTCCAAAAAAGATACACCATTTTGGATACTGTTGGGGGAGATGGCTCACCAGGGGAAGGTGGCAGCGCCAGGTTCACGGCACTGTGGCGAGCTCTGCTGCACAGGAGGGCAGGAGAAAGAGTAACAGAGCTATAGTAATATGGGATTCAATTGTAAGAGGAATAGACAGGCATTTCTGCGGACACAAACGAGACTCCAGGATGGTATGTTGCCTCGCTGGTGCAAGGGTCAAGGATGTCTCAGAGCAGGTGCAGGACATTCTGGAGGGGGGGGGGCGGGGTGAAGAGCCAACTGTCATGGTGCATATAAGCACCAATGATATAGGTAAAAAATGGGATGAGGTCCTACAAGCTGAATTTAGGAAGTTAGGAATTAAGCTAAAAAGTAAGACCTCAAAGGTAGTAATCTCAGGATTGCTACCAGTGCTCGTCAGAGTAGGATGTCAGGATAGCTACGGTGAATACGTGGCTTGAGGGATGGTGCAAGAGGGAGGGATTCAAATTCCTGGGACATTGGAACCAGTTCTGGGGGAGGTGGGACTAGTACAAATTGGACGGTCTGCATCTGGGCAGGATTAGAACCAATGTCCTAGGGGGAGTGTTTGCTAGTGCTATTGGGGAGGGTTTAAACTAATGTGGCAGGGGGATGGGAAACAATGTAGGAAGTCGGAGGGAAGTAAAGTGGGGACAGAAACAAAAGGCAGTAAGGGGAAAAGTGGAAGGCAGAGAAACCAAAGACAAAAATAAAAAAGGGCCACAGTACAGAGTACAGAGACTGTGGAGAACTCAGTGAATGAGTCCAGTAAGGCTAAGAGAAATAAAACACAGGGAGATTGTACCATAGGACAGATGGTCTGAGGTGCTTTAACGCAAGGAGTATGACAGGTAAGGTGGATGAACTTAAAACTTGGATTATTACATGGAACTATGATGTTGTGGCAATTACGGAGCTTTGGAAAAAAGGGCAGGACTGTAGCTTAACATTCCAGGATTCAGATGCTTCAGGCGAGATAGAGAGGGTGACAAAAGAGGTGGGTGTGTTGCTTTACTGATTAGGGAGAATGTCATAGCTATACAGAGGGAGGACATTGGGATCATGCAATGAGGCCATATGGGTAGAGTTCAGGAACAGGAGCGGTGCAAGTGGAGGAGCTGATATGTCAGCAGATTATGGGAAGATGTAAAAATAACAGGGTTGTTGTGATGGGTGATTTTAATTTCCCCAACATACACTGGGATTCCTTTAGTGCCAGGGGACTGGATGGGGCAGAGTTTGTTCAGTGAATCCAAGAGTGCTTCTTGAGGCAATATGTAGATAGTCCAATTCGAGAAAGAGTTATCTTAGACCTGATTCTGAGAAATGAGCACGGACAGGTGAGTGATGTCTCGGTGGGGGACCATTTTGGGAACAATGATCACAATTCTATAAGTTTCAAAATACTTGTAGAAAAGGATAGAAATAGTCCCAGAATGAAATACTAAACTGGGACTGGAGGAAGGCTAGCTATGACAATATTAGGCAGAAGCTAGGGAATGTAGACTGGGGTGGCTGTTTGAAGGTAAATCCACATCCGATATATGGGAGTTTTTTAACAATTGTTGTTAACAATTCAGGACAAGTATGACCCTGTAAAAATGAAGGATAAAGATGGCAAGATTTGGGAACTCTGGATGACAAGAGAGATTCTGAGCTTAGTGAAAAAGGAGGCAACATACACAAATTTCAAGAAATTGAAAAAAGATAAGGCTCTTGAGGAATACAAAGATAGCAGGAAAGAGCTTAAACAGGGACTTAGGAGGGCTAAAAGACCACAAAATGTCCTTGTAGGATTAAGGAGAATCCCAAGGCATTTTATGCGTATGTGAGGAGGAAGGTAGCTCAGGAAAGATTAGGTTCATTCAAGGAGGGAACTTGTGTGTGGAACCAGGTAGGTGGGTGATGTCCTTAAACAGTACATTGCATTAGTATTCACAAAGGAGAAGGATGTGGTGGATGGGGATTGTAGAAAGGAGGATGTTGACATTCTAGGACATGTTGACATAAAAAGGGAGGAGGTATTGGAGATTTTGAAAAACATGAAGGCAGACAAGGCCGGACAAGACCCAGATAAGGTCTATCCCAGAATACTGAGAGAGGCGAGGGAAGAAATTTGGCCTTGTCCAAAATCTTTGTATCCTCTTTAGACACGGGCGAAGTACCAGAGAATTAGAGAGTAGCAAACAATGTTCCTCTGTTTAAGAAGGGCAGAAGAGACAATCCGGGAAATTACAAGCCTGTAAGCATTACATCAGTGGTGGGGAAATTATTGGAGAAGATTCTTGGGACAGGATGTACTCACATCTAGAAGAGAATAGACTTATAGATGATAGGCAACATGCTTTTGTGAAGGGGAGGTAGTGTCTCACAAACTTGATTGAGTTTTTTGAGGAAGTGACAAGAAACATTGACCAGGGCAGAGCAGTGGATGTTGTATACATGGACGTTAGTAAAGTCTTCGATAAGGGTCCTCATGGCAGGCTGATATAGAAGGTGAAGTCATGGGATCTGAGGTGAGCTGGTAAAATGTATACAAAACTGGCTTGGGCATAGAAAGCAGAGAGTAACAGTGGAAGGGTATGCTTCTAACTGACGGTCTGTGACAGCCGGTGTTCCAACAAGGATCAGTGCTGGGGCCTCAGTTGTTTGTAATATATATAAATGATTTGGAGGAAAATGTAAGTGGTCTGATTAGTAAATTTGCAGATGATACAAAAATTGGGATAGTAACAGATAGGCAGGAGGATTGTCAGAGGATACAGCAAAATATAAATCGACTGGAGACCTGGGCTCAAAGATGGCAGATGGAATTTGACTCAGTTAAATGCGAGTTGATGAGATTTGGATGGTCATAGAAATCATAGAAACCCTACAGTGCAGAAGGAGGCCATTCGGCCCATCGAGTCTGCACCGACCACAATCCCACCCAGGCCCTACCCCCACATATTTACCCGCTAATCCCTCTAACCTACACATCCCAGGACTCTAAGGGGCAATTTTTAACCTGGCCAATCAACCTAACCCGCACATCTTTGGACTGTGGGAGGAAACCGGTGCACCCGGAGGAAACCCACGCAGACACGAGGAGAATGTGCAAACTCCACACAGACAGTGACCCGAACCGGGAATCAAACCCGGAACCCTGGAGCTGTGAAGCAGCAGTGCTAACCACTGTGCTACCGTGCCGCCCACTGCAGAAGGAAAGCATACAGTAAATGGTAGCGTCATTAGAAATATTAGCATACAGAGGGATCGAGGTCTGCAGATCCACAGTTGCCTGAAGGTGGCAACTCAGGTGGACAGGGTGGTCAAGAAGGTGTATGGCATGCTGGCATATAAGAATTGCAAAATCATGTTGCAGCTGTAAAGACTTTGGTTAGGCCTCATTTGGAGTATTGTGTACAATTCTGGTTGCCACACTATCGGAAGGACGTTGATGCATTGGAAAGGATGCAGAAGATATTTACCAGGATGTTGCCTGGTTTGGAGGATATGGACTATGAAGAAAGGTTGAACAAACTTGGATTGTTTTCATTGGAGCGTTGGAGGATAAGGAGAGACCCGATAGAGGTTTACAAGATTATGATAGGCTTGGATAGAGTGGATAGTCAGTCTTTTTCCCAGGGTCTAAGGGACAATTATTTGGGGGTATTGGTTGAAAGTCAGAGGGAGAAAGTTTGTAAGAGATGTAAGGGGCAGGTTTTTCACACAAAAGGTGGTGAATGCCTGGAACGCGCTGCCGGAAGAGGTGGTGGAAGCAGATTCTATCGTGACATTCAAGAGGCATCTGGATAGATACATGAATACGCAGGGAATAGAGGGATAAAGCCCACATAGAGGCAAGAAAATATTAAATTAGAGAGGCATCTGTGTCAGCACAGACTGGGTGGGCCGATGGGTCTGTTCCTGTGTTGTACTGTTCTTTGTTTTTCATTGGGCACTTAGTTTTTTTGGGGGGGAAATTGACCCAACATGTTTAAAGCTTAGTTTAACAATTTATTACCTGAAGAAGGGTTCAGTTCTTGCACCACAACAATTTACAATCTATATCAATGATCTACAAGCAGGAACAGAGTGTAACACAGCAAAATTTGCTGATGACACGAAAATAGGTGGGAAAGCAGGCTGTGATGAGGAGATAAAAAATGTTTACAAATGGATATTGACAGGCAAGGGGAATGGGCCAGAATCTGGCAGATGGAATTTAATGTGGATAAATGCAAGGTTATCCACTTTGGCTGGAAAAATGAAAGGGCAAATTACTATTTAAATAGGAAACCATTCAAAAGGTGTCTGTGCAGAGGGGTCTGAGTGTCCTTGTGCATGAGTTTCAGAAAGTGGGTACGCAGGTGCGGAATGTTATAAGGAAGACAAATGGAATCTTGGCATTTATAGCAAAGGGTCTCGAGTATAAAAGTAGAGAAATATTGTTACAATTGTATAAGCATTGATGAGACCACACTTGGAGTATTGTGTTCAGTTTTGGTCACCTTCTTTGAGGAAGGATGTGGTGGCACTGGAGGTGGTTCAGAAGAGGTTCACTAGATTGAACCAGGTTTGAAGGGGTTGTCGTATGAGGAGCGGTTGAGTAGTTTGGGCTTCTACTCGCTGGAATGAGGGGAGATTTGATTGAGGTATATAAAATACTCAACGGGATTGATAAAGTAAATGTTAACCAAATGTTCCCCTTTCTAAAACAGTGTAGGAAAAGAGGTCATAGTTGTAGAATAAGAGAGGGGAAATTCAAAACAGAGATAAGTAGAAACTACTTCTCACAGAGGGTTATGAATCTATGTAACTCACTGCCCCAGAGTGCAGTAGATGCAGAATCAATCAATGGGTTCAAGAAAGAGATAGATAAATATTTGATCAAAAGTGGGATAAAGAGCTGTGGGGAAAAGGCAAGAAAGTGGAGTTAGGATGAGATGGAGATCAGCCATGATCATATAGAATAAGCGGAACGGGCTCGATAGGCTGAATTGCTTACTGTCGCTCCTAATTCCTATGTTCCCATGTTCCTAATGAGAATCCACAATTTTAATTGCTCACTTTCTGGCCAGAGGTATTAATGGTACTCATCTATAATTATAACATCATTAAAAGGGTACTTGCACTCTTAATTCCTATAGACTTACTGTGTATGCTTAATAGACAATTAATGTGAAAATATAACAACTTCATGAAACTCATTGCAAGGTGAAGGGCTGTTTTCATGAAGCTACTGTGAAAATTGTCAAGCAACCTGTTATGATTTGCATAAGGACAATTATGAGTGTATGAAAGTGGAGTTAGTTAAAGTGAACTGGCAAATGAGATTAAGCAGTAGGTCATTAGAGATGCAGTGGCAGTCATTAAGGGATATTTCAGAATACACAGAATTGATTCATTCCAACAAGAAAAACAATTCGAAGGGGAGGACCCACCATCCGTGGTTAACTAAAAAAGTTAAAGAGTATCAAACTTAAAGAAAAAGCATATAATTGTGCAAAGGGAGGTGGCAGGTCAGAAGATTAGACATAATATACAGAACAGCAAAGCATGACAAAAAGATTAATCAAGAAGGGATAATTAGAGTAGGAGAGAAAGGCTGCTAGAAAGATTAAGATGGATAGTAAAAGTTTTTATAGATATTTAAATACGAAAGGAATTAACAAAGTGAGCATTGGTCCGATTGAAAGTGTACGTGGGGGATTGATAATGCAAAGTAGAGAGATGACGGGTGAATTGAATAGTATTTTGTAACAGTCGTCATTATTGAGGGATAGATCCCCAAATAGCAATAAATCGGGAAATGGAAGGGAGTGTAGAATTCAAAAAACTTACAACCACCAGGGAAGTGGTATTGAGCAAATAATTGGGGCTGTGGGCTGACAAATCCAGATTTGCTTCATCCTAAGGTCTTGAAAGAAGTGGCTAGTGAAATAGTTGGTGCGTTGGTTTTGATTTTGCAAAGTTCCTAGATGCAGCGAAGGTTCCATTAGACTGGAAAATAGCGAATGTAACTCTTTATTCAAAAAGGGGGGGGGGAGATAGAAAGCAGGAAACCACAGGTCAGTTCGCTTAACATCTGTCACAGGGAAGATGTTAGAAGACATTATTAAAGATGTTATAACACAGCACTTAGAAAATTCAAGGCAATCAGGCAGAGTCAACATGGTTTTTTGAAAGGTTTTGTGTCATGTTTCCATTTTATTGGAGTTTTTTGAAGGAGTCACATGTTCTATAGATAAAGGGAAACCAGTGTTGCACTGAACTTAAAAGCATTTGATAAGGCGCTGCATCAAAGGTTATTGTGCAAAATAAATGCTCATGGTGTCAGAAGTAACATATTGGCATTGATAGATTGGCTAGTTAACAGGAAATAAAAAGTTGGCATAAATGGATCTTATTCTGACGACTTATAGATAGGTTGCAAAATAAATTGTGAAGAGTACATACGGAGGCTACAAGGGACAAAGATGGGTTAAGTGAATGGGCAAAGGTCATGCAAATGGAGTATAACGTGGGAAAATTTGAAATGGTCCATTTTGGCACAAAGAATAAAAATTAAACTTATTATCTAAACAGTGAGAGATTGCAGAGGTCTGAGATTCAGATGGATTTGGGTGAATCACAAAAGGCTGGTATTGAGGTACAGCAAGTAACTAGGAAACCAAATAAAATGTTATTGGGCCATATCCTACGGACGATCTTATGTCATGGCCCACTGAGCACTTAACTGTTCTGAAAAACGTTGTTCAAATTTCCACTGGCTGGAGCTGTTTGGAGCCTGCAGCGAAAGTGTCGCCGCAGGCCACAGTCAGGTGTGACTCTAGCAAGCTCAGGGATGCCATGCCACCTTTTTAACAGTACTTGCTGCCGGGAAGCAGGTAGGTTTAAAGGAAGCAGTGTCATTGAGAGAGTGAGGGGATTGGGTGAGGAGCGGTCAGGCATTTGGGGGGGGGAGTCGAACATCGGTGGGAGAAATTGGACATCGGGGGCGAGGAGAGTTGCACACTGGAGGAAGTCAGACATTAAGGGATGAGGAGTCGGAGTCGGGAATCAGTCTTTGGGGGGGGTAGCAGGGGAGTCGAACATGGTTGGACATTGAACAAAGAACAATACAGCACAGGAACAGGCCCTTCGGCCCTCCAAGCCCGTGCCGCTCCCTGGTCCAAACTAGACCATTCTTTTGTATCCCTCCATTCCCACTCTGTTCATATGGCTGTCTAGATAAGTCTTAAACGTTCCCAGTGTGTCCGCCTCCACCACCATGCCTGGCAGTGCATTTCAGGCCCCCACCACCCTCTGTGTAAAATATGTCCTTCTGATATCTGTGTTAAACCTCCCCCCTTCACCTTGAACCTATGACCCCTCGTGAACGTCACCAACGACTTGGGGAAAAGCTTCCCACCGTTCACCCTATCTATGCCTTTCATAATTTTATACACCTCTATCAAGTCTCCCCTCATCCTCCGTCTTTCCAGGGAGAACAACCCCAGTTTACCCAATCTCTCCTCATAACTAAGCCCCTCCATACCAGGTAACATCCTGGTAAACCTCCTCTGTACTCCCTCCAAAGCCTCCACGTCCTTCTGGTAGTGTGGCGACCAGAACTGGACGCAGTATTCCAGATGCGGCCGAACCAACGTTCTATACATCTGCAACATCAGACCCCAACTTTTATACTCTATGCCCCGTCCTATAAAGGCAAGCATGCCATATGCCTTCTTCACCACCTTCTCCACCTGTGACGTCACTTTCAAGGATCTGTGGACTTGCACACCCAGGTCCCTCTGCGTATCTACACCCTTTATGGTTCTGCCATTTATCATATAGCTCCTCCCTACATTATTTCTACCAAAATGCATCACTTCGCATTTATCAGGATTGAACTCCATCTGCCATTTCTTTGCCCAAATTTCCAGCCTATCTACATCCTTCTGTAGCTTCTGACAATGCTCCTCACTATCTGCAAGTCCTGCCAATTTTGTGTCGTCCGCAAACTTACTGATCACCCCAGTTACACCTTCTTCCAGATCATTTATATAAATCACAAACAGCAGAGGTCCCAATACAGAGCCCTGCGGAACACCACTAGTCACAGGCCTCCAGCCGGAAAAAGACCCTTCCACTACCACCCTCTGTCTTCTGTGACCAAGCCAGTTCTCCACCCATCTAGCCACCTCCCCCTTTATCCCATGAGATCCAACCTTTTTCACCAGCCTACCATGAGGGACTTTGTCAAACGCTTTACTAAAGTCCATATAGACGACATCCACGGCCCTTCCCTTGTCAACCATTTTGGTCACTTCTTCAAAAAATTCCACCAGGTTAGTGAGGCATGACCTCCCTCTCACAAAACCATGCTGACTATCGTTAATGAGTTTATTCCTTTCTAAATGCGCATACATCCTATCTCTAAGAATCTTCTCCAACAACTTCCCCACCACGGACGTCAAGCTCACCGGCCTATAATTACCCGGGTTATCCTTCCTACCCTTCTTAAATAACGGGACCACATTAGCTATCCTCCAATCCTCTGGGACCTCACCTGTGTCCAGTGACGAGACAAAGATTTGCGTCAGAGGCCCAGCGATTTCATCTCTCGTCTCCCTGAGCAGCCTTGGATAGATTCCATCAGGCCCTGGGGATTTGTCAGTCTTTATATTCTCTAACAAACCTAACACTTCCTCCTTTGTAATGGAGATTTTCTCCAACGGTTCAACACTCCCCTCCGAGACACTCCCAGTCAACACATCCCTCTCCTTTGTGAATACCGACGCAAAGTATTCATTTAGGATCTCCCCTACTTCTTTGGACTCCAAGCATAATTCCCCACTTTTGTCCCTGAGAGGTCCGATCTTTTCCCTGACAACCCTTTTGTTCCTAACGTATGAATAAAATGCCTTGGAATTCTCCTTAATCCTGTCTGCCAAGAACATTTCGTGACCCCTTTTTGCTCTTCTAATTCCCCGTTTGAGTACTTTCCTACTTTCTTTGTACTCCTCCAGAGCTCCCTCCGTTTTTAGCTGCTTGGACCTAACATACGTCTCTCTTTTCTTTTTGACCAGTCCCTCAATTTCCCTGGTTATCCACGGTTCTCTAATCCTACCCTTCCTCTCCTTCTTTTTAACAGGCACATGCCTGTCCTGTAGCCCTAACAACTGTTCCTTAAAAGACTCCCACATGCCAGATGTGGATTTACCCTCAAACAGCCTCTCCCAATCAAGAGCTGCCAAATTCTGCCTAATCCCACTAAAGTTAGCCTTCCCCCAATCCAACACCTTACCCTTGGGACACCACTCATCCTTTTCCATCACTATCCTAAAGCTAACAGAATTGTGGTCACTATTTGCCACATGTTCCCCTACTGAAACTTTGAAGACCTGACCGGGCTCATTCCCCAGTACGAGGTCCAGTATAGCCCCCTCTCTAGTCGGGCTATCTACATATTGTTCCAAAGAACCCTCCTGTACACATTTTACAAATTCCTCCCCATTCAGAGTCCCTGCTCTCAGCGATTTCCAGTCTACACCAGGGAAATTGAAGTCTCCCACTACAACAACCCTATTTTTCCTGCACCTATCCAGTATCTCCTGACATATCCGTTCTTCCACTTCCCTTGGGCTGTTGGGGGGCCTTTAGTACACCCCCAACATAGTGACTGCGCCCTTCCTGTTTCTAAGCTCCACCCAGAGTGACTCGTTACACGACCCCTCTGAATTGTCCTCCCTCTGCACCGCTGTAATATGCTCTCCAACTAATACTGCTACTCCCCCACCTCTTTTGGCCCCTCCTCTGTCTCGCCTAAAACACTTGTACCCCGGAATATTCAGCTGCCAGTCCTGTCCCTCTTTCAACCAAGTCTCTGTCACCGCAACCACATCCAAATTCCTCGTGAGCATTAAGGCCCTAAGTTCATCTGTCTTACCTGCTACGCTCCTTGCATTGAAGTATAAGCACCCCAGACCTCCAGGCCCAGTGAGGTCATCCTCCCCCAGAGTGCTCTTCTTCTTTGCCAGCCTTGTCCCAGCCCCAAGCTCGTCCCCAGCCTCTACACTTGTAGACCTAATATTTTGATCACCTCCCCCCTGCCATACTAGTTTAAACCCCCCCGAACTGCACTAGCAAAACTCCCAGCCAGGACATTCGTGCCCTTCCAACTTAGTTGTGACCCGTCCTTCTTGTACAGGTGCCATCCTCTCCTGAAAACTTCCCATTGATCTAGGAAAATGAAGCCCTCCCTCTTGGACCAGTCCTTTAGCCAAGCATTCAATTTTACTAACTCCCTATTCTTAGCCTCACTGGCCCGAGGCATTGGGAGCAGCCCAGAGATGGCCACCCTAGAGGCCCTACTTTTTAGCCTATTTCCCAACTCCCTGAATTGCTCTCGTAGGATCCCCCTGCTCTTCCTATCTACGTCATTTGCACCAATGTGTACAATGACATCCGTTTCTTTATCTTCCCCTTTTAATATGCCTCCTATCCGCTCGGAGACATCCATGACCCCAGCACCAGGTAGGCAGACTACCATCCTGGCGTCCCGTTCGCCCCCACAGAATCGCCTGTCTGTGCCTCTAACCGACGCATCCCCCACCACTATTCCTCTCCTAACCCCTCTCTTTCCTTTCCGGGCCACAGAGCCTGACTGTGTGCCAGTGACCTGGTCACTGTGGCTTACCCCTGGAGAGTCATCCTCCCTCACACTATCCAAAACAATATATCTGGTCAGGGGGGTTGGATTTGGTGGTGGTGGAGAATCCCATTGGGGTGGGTGCTGAATTGGGGGAGTTAGCGTGGGAGGTCTCCTGGGAGGTTGGAAATGTGGAGTGTCCCGTGTGGGGCTCGGTCTTTTAGAATCGTTAACTCCAATGAATATTGGTCGAACTTGCTAAATTTTTCCTCATAAGACAATCCCTTCATCCTATGAATCAGCCTGGTGAACTTTTTCTGAAATGCCGACAATATTTGTACATCTCTCCTAAAAACGGAAACCTAAACTGAACGTGGTGCTCGAGGTATTGTTTCACCAATGACTTGTACAGCTGTAGCAAGACTTCCCTACTTGTATACTTAATCCACGTTGTAATAAAGACAAACATTCAATGTGCCTTCCCAATTACTTGCTGTACCCGCATGCTAACTTTTTGTGAATCATGTACAAGGAGCGCCAGATCTCTCAATACAGCATTCTGCAGTCTGTCTCTCTCCATTTAAATCATTGCTTTTCTTTATCTTATATCAAAGTGGACAACACATTTTATACTCCATCTGCCAATTTTTTGCACATTCACTTAATCTATCAACGTTCCTTTACTATGTGTGTCCTTCTTACAACTTGCTTTCCTCCCTATCTTTCTATTGTCAGCATATTTGACTACAATACAATCTGTCCTTTCATCCAAGCATTGATATAGTTAAAAATAGTTGAGGCCCCAGAACTAGTCCTTATGGTTACTACTGGTTACAGTTGCCAACCTGAAAATGACCCATTTATTCCAAGAGATTCATTGACAATCCCCTGTGGCCACCGTAACATCTCTCCCCACTCAAGTCCATGTTTTCCCCATGCAACGATGAGTGGAAGTCGAGCTGACTGCTACCTGTAAGTCGCTAGGGTTGCTGTGGTGCCCTTTATTTGCAATGGTTCCCCTGTGTATGTGGCCTGGGGAAACTGTCACTGAATTTCTGACCAGGCTGTGAAAATTGGCAGAGCACTGTGAATTCGGGCCACCCCTGAGCAACATGTTGCAAGATAGACTGATCTGTGGAATTAACAATGTGACAGTCTAAAATAAAGTATCGGCAGAAATTAATTTGGATCTAAAGAAGGCCATTGAAATAACTCTATCATTGGAGAATGCAGAAAGTCATAGAATCATAGAAACCTACAGTGCAGAAAGAGGCCATCTGGCCCATCGAGTCTGCACCAGCCACAAGCCCACCCAGGCGCTACCCCCATATCCCTACATTTACCCGCTAATCCCTCTAACCTACGCATCTCAGGACACTAAGGGGCAATTTTAGCATGGCCAATCAACCTAACCGCACATCTTTGGACTGTGGGAGGAAACCGGAGCACCCAGAGGAAACCCACGCAGACACGAGGAGAATGTGCAAACTCCACACAGACAGTGACCCAAGCCGGGAATCGAACCCAGGTCCCTAGAGCTATGAAGCAGCAGTGCTAACCACTGTGCTACCGTGCCGCCCCTAGAGCAAGGAGCACAGGAACTGCTGGGGACATCAGAAGGCAGTGTCCTCCAATTGGGAGGAGGGTCTTCATGCAACATCCATTCCTCAACTTAGAGCAATGATATTAGTAAAATATGCTAGAATCCCCCATAGAGGTGGAGCTCGAGTCACATCACCAGGCAGTCAAGGGAAGTCAGGAACAGCCTTCAGACTCCTAAGAAGCATATTCCAGAAAGTTGTAGATGCCAGATGATGGGCTACTGCAAAAGACCACAGCCAAGGCTAAGATGTAGGGGCAGTCAAAACAAGTGATATTTCAGAAAAAGGCCAAAACCAGTACCCGACCATACCTTGCAGATATGCCCACAGCCAGGAACAGGAACAATGCAATTAAATCACAACTCCATGACAAATGTTGCTCCCATAATGGTGGAGTTGTTAATAAATGGCCACCCATTAAAATTGGAAGTTGATACGGGGCAGTGGTCTCTGTTATCAGGGCCTTTGTGCTTTCTGAGTTTAGGAACTGAATCCCAGTCTGGAGGCGAATGTAAGTCTGATCCCTAAGAAGCCAGCTACAGCCAGCGAAACAACGGAGAAATCTTTTCTGTTGTGTTGTGTTCTGTTGTGTACGGTATTGGAGGGGCACTTCATGCCAAAACCACTGCTGATTGTGGAGCGGTTCAGGTTTTATAAGCAGGACCAGATGGAGGGCGAGACCATTCCTAAATTTGTGGCTTCCCGAAAAGTGTCACATGGAGCACTGCAACTTTAGGGTTTTCTTGTAGGACACGTTATGGTACCAGCTTGTATGTGGACTCCAGCAGGAAACAATCCAGCAGAGACTTTGGCAGAACCGCAGCTGGAATTTAAGAAGGCGTTGGAGATGGTGGTCTCCTTGGAACGGGCGAACAAGGAGGCAACGCATTTAGGGGTTAGTGCACAGGTGCACAAGGTGGCAGAAATGCTGAAGAGCTAGTCATGGACTGAGGAATGCCACCTTTGTGGCCGAGGGAGTTCAGTTGTTGGACAAAGGGAGCTCAGTGCTGGAACTGTGGGAAGGTGGGCCACATTGCCCGAAACGGCAGAGAACCGGCGTCCAAGGAGAGTATGAAGCAGTCAGGGTTCAAACCCAGGAGGAAATAGTGAGTGACCAATGTAGATGAGGACAAGGAGTCCATGAGATCTGTGGATGGAACAGAGCAGACTGAGAATTCATAACTGAAGTTAAACATCCTGTTGGTGCGAGGTGAAGCAGACAGGTTCTGGGCAATGCCCGAAGTCGAACGGAAACTATTGAAGAGGGAAGTGAACATGAGGGCTTGCAGTGTTGTTGATTCCAGAATCAATTTACAAAACAAAGTTGAATCTTCTTCCCCTGAAGCCTGCAAACATCACCCTGAGGACATATACGGAAAGTTGATTCCTCTGAAGGGCTGTGTTTCAGCCAAGGTGTAGCAGAGGGACCAGAATGCACAACTGCCTTTGTCTAATGTGAAGGGTGTTTATCCCAAATTGTTCGGATGATTTTGGCTGAAACAATTGAAATTAAACTGGGAAGTGGTGAATCGACTAATGGAGTCTCGTTCGAGTCTGAACAACATTTTGGAAAAATATCATGGGCGCGATTTCCCTGGCCTGCTGCGCTGCTAGAGTAGAGCAGTGGGCCAGGAAATGTAAGCAGGAGCGCTGTAACGGGATTCAAAACCACCGCCAGCCGATTGCGATTTTGAGGCCATTTTCTATGGCATAATCAGGAAACCGGGAAACGGTGCGAGGCTGATTGCAATATTAGAATTCAAATTTAAATATCATTAACAAGCCCAGGACGATATTGTCCGGGCTCACTAATGCTTCCCACCCCACCAGGGGTGGTTCCAGCTAGGGGGCATTAAAGCTGGTCCCCATCAACAGGGAATAGGCATGATGGTCTTGCTGGTGGGGGCAGAGGCCAATGATGCCCCCCCTTGGGGAGATTGGGGACGGGGGGTGCCCCTTGGGCCACATCCTGGTACTACCTGCTTTGACTGTCAGCTTTGACAAAGGGTCATCTGGACTCGAAACGTCAGCTCTGTTCTCTCCTTACAGATGCTGCCAGACCTGCTGAGATTTTCCAGCATTTCTCTTTTGGACCCTGGTACTGCCAGCCTGGCACAGGGCAATGCCAAGGGGAGGGATCTGAGGGGGCAGGGCCTTCTGGAGGGGCCAGAGCAGGGGCAGGTTGATTGGTGCATGGGTGGGAACACTACTACTCACTCTGCACAGCAATTAGTGGAGGAGGGAGGAGGTCGATTGGGGCTGGCTATAGTGGGGGGGGGGGGGGGGGGGGGGTGATGATGCTGGGCTGGCCATGGGGGTGGACTATCAGGGCTGGCCATGGAAGGGGGGGGAGGGGGGGGTGGGGAGAGAGGGGGTTTGCGGGGGGGGGGGGGGGGGGGGTCAGGGAAGCCATCGGGATGCCGGCAATTGGGAAGCTGGTGATGGGGGGAGCCAGTGTGCATGTGCCCACTCAGCGTGCTGATGCTGGCCTCCCAGGCGGAAGTGTCCCGCCACTACCGGCATAAATCCACCGGTGGATTCTGCGATGCGCAGTGCCAGAAATTCACCTAAATTCGCCTACAAAATGGGCATTCAGTTTCTGTTTTGGAAAAATATCGTCCCCAAGATGTTTATTTGAACCCTTGGAGAGATGGAAGGAGCTAAAGTGAGTCTACGATTGAAACCAGACACACAGTGACCTGCCCAAAGAGCATGAAGGCACGTCCAGTGCCATATGCAACTAGAACAAAGAAAATTACAGCTCAGGAACAGGCCTTTCGGCCCTCCAAGCCTGCACCGACCATGCTGCCCGACTTAACTAAAAACCCCTACGCTTCTGGGGACCATATCCCTCTAATCCCATCTCATGTACTTGTCAAGATGCCCCTTAAAAGTCACTAATGTATCCGCTTCCACTACCTCCCCCGGCAACGAGTTCCAGGCACCCACCACTCTCTGTGTAAAAAAATCTGCCTCGTACATCTCTTTTAAAACTTGCCCCTCGCACCTTAAACCTATGCCCCCTAGTAATTGACTCTTCCACCCTGGGAAAAAGCTTCTGACTATCCACTCTGTCCATGCCTCTCATAATCTTGTAGACTTCTATCAGGTCTCCCCTCAACCTCCGTCGCTCCAGTGAGAACAAACCAAGTTTCTTCAACCTCTCCTCATAGCTAATGTCCTCCATACCCAGGCAACACCCTGGTAAATCTTTTCTGTACCCTCTCCAAAGCCTCCACATCCTTCTGGTAGTGTGGCGACCAGAACTGAACAGAATATTCCAACTGCGGCCTCACTAAGGTTCTATAAAGCGGCAACATGACTTGCCAATTTTTAAACTCAATACCCTGGCCGATGAAGGCAAGCATGCCGTATGCCTTCCTGACTACCTTCTCCACCTGCATTGCCACTTTCAGTGACCTGTGTACCTGTACACCCAGATCCCTTTGCCTATCAATACTCCTAAGGGTTCTGCCATTTACTGTATATTTCCTATCTGTATTAGACCTTCCAAACTGCATTACCTCACATTTGTCCAGATTAAACTCCATCTGCCATCTCTCCGCCCAAGTCTCCAGCTGATCTATATCCTGCTGTATCCTCTGATGGTCCTCATCGCTATCCGCAAATCCACCAACCTTTGTGTCATCCGCAAACTTACTAATCAATCCAGTTACATTTTCCTCCAAATCATTTATATATATTACAAACAGCAAAGGTCCCAGCACTGATCCCTGAGGAACACCACTTGTAACTTGAACACCACTTGTCACAGCCCTCCATTCAGAAACGCACCCTTCCACTGCTACCCTCTGTCTTCTTTGACCGAGCCAGTTTTGTATCCACCTTGCCACCTTACCTTAGACCCAAGGTAGAGGCCAAACTCGTGTGATTAGTAGGTTTGGAGGTTTTGGAACCAGTGCCATGAATGAATGGGCCATGCCCATCATTCCTGTCATGAACACTGAGGCTATGTGGGGATTTTAAAGTCACTGGCAGCCCTGATTTATGCACAGGTCAATATCCGTTACCCCTTATTGAAGCCTTGTTGGCGGTCAGACGTTTGTTAAAATGGATCTCTAACAAACATATTTGCAGGCGGGGGTGGCCAATGACTCTCAGCCACCACTAACCATCATCACCTAAAAGGGGTTATTCCATTATAAATGAGTGCCTTTTGGGATCAAGTCGGCCCCAGCCATTTTTCAAAGAGCAATAGATCAAATTTTGAGTCGAATTCCAGGAGTCCAATGTTACTTGGATGACATCCTGGTGACGGGTTCCATAGACAATGAACATTTGCAGAACTTAGAAGAGACTTTGAAGAGACTTCAGGAACATTGGCTGCAAATTAGGAGAGACAAGGGTGCGTTTTTTATGGACTCTGTCAAATACATGGTCACGTTATCGATGGTGAAGGATTACATAAAGCACCGAAGAAGTTAGGAGCCATAATGAAAGTGCAGAGACAGGAAAACATGTCCCAGCTAAGATCTTTCCTGGGACTCAAAACTATTGTGGCAGTTTGTGTCTCACTTGGTGACAGTTTTGAAACCTTTGCATTGGTTGTTGATGAAGGGGCAGGTGTGCAATGGGCGTTGGAGTTTGAAAAGGCTTACATAGCTGCGAAGGAGGCATTGAAGGAGTTCGGGGTTCTTGTCCATTTCAACCCTAAGTTATCTCTACAGCTAGCCTGTGATACATTGCCATTAGGCCTAGAAGTGGTGATATACCACGAGATGCCGAATGGAGAAGAGAGGGCAATTGCATTTGTATCGAGGTCACTCTCGAAGGCGGAAGAGAACTATGCGTAAATAGAGGAGGCACTGGGCATCATTTTCAGCATTTTTAAGTTTCACCACCACCTGTATGGCACAAAGTTTGTCTTGCTACAGACCATAGACCGCTGACCAAGATTTAGGACCTCACTCAGGGATTCCATCTATGGCCGCAACTCAGTTTCAGAGGTAGGTGTTGATGTTGTTGAGCCTTTGTATGAAATCTGTTATTAACAGCCAGGGCAACATGCAAATGTGGATGCATTATCCATACTGCTGTTGCCATGTCAGAAAGAGGTCCCAGATCATGTACTTTGCACAAGATGATAAGGTATCAATTATAGCTGCTAAGGTGAAACAAGCAACAAGAAAGGATCCCATACAAAGTCAAGTAGTCAACCTGGTCCATGAGGGGTGGAGAAATCAACTGACGGATCCAGAACTGAGACCATATTTAAATCGACAGTGGGAATTGTCAGTGCAGGGCAGTTGTTTATTGTGGGGCATGCGGATCCTCATTCCCCAATCTTTGAGGAGGAAAGTGTTGGAGCAAATGCATCAAGGGCACCCAGAGGTGGTGCGGATGATAGAGGTGGCCCACAGTTATGTGTGGTGGCCAAAAGTTGATGCCAGTATTGAGGAGAAAGCAAACGCGTGCGAGTTGTGTGCCAAGATTCGGAAGGCTGCACCTGTGTCGCCACTGCACCCATAGGAATGGCTAAAGGGGCCTTGGGAGTGAGTCCATGTAGATTTTGCAGAACCAGTAGAGAGCCAGATGCTGCTGGTGGCCATCGATGCAGATTTGAAGTGGCCAGAAGTGATATGTATGAAATCGATGACCACAGAAGCGGCCCTGAACAAGCTCGATGACATGTTTGCTATGTTTGAATTTCAAAACCATGTTGTAAGTGACAACCAGCCACAGTTCGTGTCAAAGGACTTTGAGGAGTACATGGAGCTGCATGTCATTCGCCATGTAAAGTCTACAGCCTTCCACCCAGAGAAAAATGCACTAACGGAGCAATTGGAGGCTTCACTGGAAGAGGGGTCATTGATGCGAAGATTAAACCAGTTCTTGAGTGAGTACAGGAATAACCCCATGTAACAAACAAATGCTCCCTGGTGGCATTGATGTTTGGGAGACAGTTCGATACAATGTTTGACCTATTGAGACGAGACGAGTGGTGGAGAAGAACTAGAAGGTGCAGATAGGCCAATCAAGCTGAGCATACCAAATGAGGGCGCTTTAGAAGGTCGAAGTGGTACTGGCCAGAAACTACACTTCAGGGGAGAAGTGGGTTCCGGCCAAAATTGTAGCCAAGGCACAGCCGTTGTCTTATACGGTGGAAGCTCGGGACGATTTAGAGTGGCGCCGACATGCAAGGCAACTGTTGGCAGCCCATCACCAACGGGTAGGGACTCTACCTCCAAGTCCGGAGGCATTCCGAATGGTGCCAGCAGAGATACCAGGAGAGGGTGGCCTGGAATTGATAGCTTCTCCATTCACAGAAAGAACTAGGGACTAGACATGGGTAACTGACGACATGCGGGGAGAGGGACCACCTTTGGTGACTTCGTCAAGCCTACACATGTCGAAGAGGAACCTAAGGCCAGTTCCAGTTCCCAGGAAACAATCCCCACGAGATTGTTGTCCTCCTGATAGGTTGATCATGTCTACGTAAGATGGACATCAGGGTGGGGAACTAACCAATGGACTATCATATTGTAAATAGATAGTGGGTTCTTCACCAAGTATTTGAAATTTTACAAAAACAAGCATGTATGACTGTATGTAAATAGTTTAAGTATGCTGTTGCTGCTATGGGGGGAGTCATTGTTTAAAGAGGAGGAGTGTTCCGTATGTTGAGGCATGGCCCCTTTAAGGGAACAGGTCATGTGAGCTGGGGTGTGGGGTGACCTGGCTGGAAACTGTCCTGAGTGGGCAGTCAATGTTTGGAGTGTGGAGCGAGTACAATAAAGATCTGTGTTCCCTGATGCCTGGCTGTGGAGTAGTTCTTGACGAGACAGCTCAGTACTAAGAGACTTAACACATTCCTCTTTCATCAATTCTTTTGTCTCTCTTTCACTTGCTCCATTTCTTATTTTTCACTCCTTTCTTTGTCTCTCATGTCTTTTCCCTTTCTAACCCTCACTTATTTTCTATTTTCCTCTATCTCTCTTACTTTCTCTGCTACTCATCCATTTCACTTGTTTGCTGTTGCATTGAGCCTTACTTTCTCACCTATTCCTTCACTCCTTTTTAGTTCACTGCTGGTCTAATTTATCTTCCTGCTTATCTTACTTAGCTCCAAGCCACACTGTGATTTCCATAACGTCAACTGGGCTGGATTCACAACTGAAGTTAAGGAACAGATCACAAGCTTCAATTCTGTCTCTAAAATGCCAGATTATGACAGATACAGTCAAAAATACATTCCATGTGCTTTTTGTAAGTGCTACATACCTTGCTGGTCACCTCAAACTGAGGTAATCCTCCAACTGTACAAACCTTCTGTGGGTCCAATTGTTGTCAGTGATCTCCTGGAATCTTTGGATATAGACAGATGAAAAAGATGGCAGGAGACGAGTGAAGCTAATTTCATTCATTCGAGTAGAAAGGCTTGGAATCTACTCAGAAATATTGGAGTTGCTCACACTTACCGTCCACACTGAGACTGGCTGCCATTGCATGCTCATGACAGGTGTTGCACTCATCAATCTTTCATTGGCATATTACAGTGTAGCGATATAATCTTCTGTTGAAAGCTGCCAGGTTTTTCCAGTGCCAGACTTTCACGCATGCCATTTCTTCAATGCTTAGCAATCAAAGATACAGGGTTTCACTTGGAGTCCAAATAAGGTCCACAATGACCCTAAATGATGAACTCTGTTTCAGCTCAAATCCTCTTCAACATTCATATGGACAACATGCCTTTAGAAAGTGTATCTATGCAAATGATCTGGACTTTTCTACCCAAGTAAACAACCTTGAGGACCTCAGCAGGACCTTGTCCCAGGATTGAGAAATGATGCAGCAACATTTCCATGACTGGCATCTCCGTCCAACCCAACAAAGGTCAAGTCACTACCTTCTGCTAAAGCATCTGACTGGCTAACAACAGACTTCAGATCACCTTTTACAGCAAACCGGCTAAGAACGAACCATACCCTTGTACCTTGGCATCATCCTGGATTGCAGCTTCTCCTATAGTGTAAATTGTTGTGATTGTTTTGAAATTTGGCTTTCGTGCATTTGTCCTGATGAGTGCAAGATGAAAAACAACGTCTTTTTTCAGCAACCTTCTATTATTTCTCTCACAAACTTTCCCCTGTTCTTCAAGCCGTGACATTTGTTTTACTGTTCACTTGCTTTTTTGTCTTCCCTGTTTTTATGTTCCTTTTTTCATGTCATTGGTTTTCTCTTTCTCACTCAGTTATTTTCTGTCACTCATTTTGTGCTTCACTATTTTTGCAATAGTGCACTATATTTTCCTTCTCTCTCTATTTGCCTTTCTCACTTGGAATGATACAATTTTTCAGCACAGGAATTAATTTGCCCTTAAAGAACTACCGCCTTAACACCATTCACTTGCTCTTGTTTTTCGCTCAATCTCCATTTCTTTATTTTTTCTGTCAGTTTCTTTGCCCTCACTTGTTTTCTCTAAAATTCATTTCTATTCCTTGCAATGATATAATCTTTAACATAAGTAAAACCTCCTATAGTGCTTCGTAGGAACTGTAACAAAAATTGGCCAAACTGTCAATTTCTGTCACTTCTTCACCTTTCATTTGCTATTTTATTTTCTCATTTGTCATTCCACCTTTAAATGATTCTTTCTCTCATACCTTTTCTCTGTCCCTTGCTCGTGTTCTCTATTTTTCAGTGCATCTCCCTGTCACTCATAATTTACTAATTCTTTCTTTTTCTTTGTGTGATAATCTTTGACTCATCATTTTCCTTTTAATCTTACACTAATTTATTTTCCCTTTCTCTGGGTTTTGCCATATCTCATTCATTTTTACCCCCATGTATACTTTAAAATCTCCATCCTTTTCCTATCTGTCTATCTTACTTTTCTCTCTCCCTTTCAATAGTTTTCACTTTTCTTTCCTTCACTTTCGCAATCATTTTTCTCGTTTTTGCTATATGTTTCCCATTTTCTTTACCTTCTTGCTCCATTTTTCTCATTCTCTTTTCTAAGTCCTTTTTTTTGTCTATTTTTCATTCATTTTCTACCTCTACCTTGATTTCCATTTTAAAGCTTCCTTCATTCATTTGTTTACTTTTGTTTTTCTTTCTTACACTGGTTGTTTCCCAACATTTACATTTATCTTTCTTTATTTCTCCCTTTATCTTGCTACAATTCAGTTTTGCCCTTACACTTGTTCCATCTCACTTTTTTCCTGTTTCTCTGCCATATCTTTTTCTTATTTTCTCCTTGGTTTTCTTTCTTGCTGCTTTTGTCACTCAAAACCCATTCTTCCTATCTCTCAGTTCTTTTCTTTTACCTTTGATCTCATAGCTTCTTTTTTCATTCTCCTTTTCTGTTACTATTTATCCCTTTTCTCATTTTCGTCGATATTGTCCGCTATTTGTCCTCTTCTTTAAAAGAAAACATGGGCGGCACGGTAGCACAGTGGTTAGCACTGCTGCTTCACAGCTCCAGGGTCCCGGGTTCGATTCCCAGCTCGGGTCACTGTCTGTGTGGAGTTTGCACATTCTCCTCGTGTCTGCGTGGGTTTCCTCCGGGTGCTCCGGTTTCCTCCCACAGTCCAAAGATGTGCGGGTTAGGTTGATTGGCCAGGTTAAAAATTGCCCCTTAGAGTCCTGGGATGCGTAGGTTAGAGGGATTAGTGGGTAAATGTGTGGAGGTAGGGCCTGGGTGGGATTGTGGTCGGTGCGGACTCGATGGGCCGAATGGCCTCCTTCTGCACTGTAGGGTTTCTATGATTTCTATTTACATAGTGCCCCTCATTATGTCAGGGTGTCCCAAAGCACTTTACAACCAATTTAGGTACTGAAGTACAGTCATTGCTTTAAGGTAGGAAATATGACAATTTGGGTGCAGCAGGTTCCCCCGCGAACAGCACTTTGATAATCACCAGATAATCTTTCTCTTCCCTCTGATTGCGGGAAGAATATTGGCCAGGACATCATTTGACGGGGCAGATGTGTTAATCTCCCCTCCAAAAGCAGCTCCGACAAAGTTGCACTCCCTCAGTGTGGTACTGAGATGCTGGCTCGGTGTCTGTACTCAAGACTTTTCAGTGGTAGCCAGAGGCTACCAGCTGCGCAGGGCTGAGGCAACTCCCCTCCATTCCTCTCCTTTCCCTCTCTCTTTCTGCCCGGCCGCTCGCGCTCAAGTCAGACAACTCTGTCCCGCGCAGGCGGACTGACCAATGGGGGGCAAGAGGGGCGCTAACAGGTGGGCACGCGATCCTCCATCATTCGCGCCCCCAACGCCATCGTCGCCGCGCCGCGCACCCCACCACTGTGGCCGCGCCGCGCGCCCCTCTCGTAATCGTGGCCGCGCCGCGCGCCCCTCTCGCCATCCTGTGGGCACCGCGCGCTCTCCCTGTCTGAATGGAGCGCCCTGTCCCTCACACTCAGGGTGTGGAAATGGCGGCTGTCGGCAGCGCCGTGTGTGTGGCGGTGCTTCAGCTGGTGCTGTTGGACGGAGCCGCTTCTTACAGCTTCCCAGCGAATTACACGTGAGTAAACGGGCTGGGCACGGGAAGGAGCTCCTCAAAAAACCCCGGGGAGGGGGGAAAGAAGAGGGCAAACTGACAGGGTGAGGGGGCAGAGTGAGGGGCAACTGTCAACAACTGGCAGCAGACAGCAACCGGGCTGAGATCGGGCATCAACCGGGCAGGGACCGGACACTGGTACCGGGGAGTGAGGGACACTGGTACCGGGGCTGAGGGACACTGGTACCGGGTAGTGAGGGACACTGGTACCGGGGCTGGGGGACACTGGTACCGGGGCTGGGGGACACTGGTACCGGGGCTGGGGGACACTGGTACCGGGGCTGGGGGACACTGGTACCGGGGCTGGGGGACACTGGTACCGGGGCTGGGGGACACTGGTACCGGGGCTGGGGGACACTGGTACCGGGGGTGAGGGACACTGATACCGGGGAGTGAGGGACACTGGTACCGGGGAGTGAGGGACACTGGTACCGGGGCTGGGGGACACTGGTACTGGGGCTGGGGGACACTGGTACCGGGGAGTGAGGGACACTGGTACCGGGGCTGGGGGACACTGGTACCGGGGCTGGGGGACACTGGTACCGGGGAGTGAGGGACACTGGTACCGGGGAGTGAGGGACACTGGTACCGGGGAGTGAGGGACACTGGTACCGGGGGGTGAGGGACACTGGTACCGGGGAGTGAGGGACACTGGTACCGGGGGGTGAGGGACACTGGTACCGGGGAGTGAGGGACACTGGTACCGGGACTGGGGGCCACTGGTACCGGGGCTGGGGGACACTGGTACCGGGGAGTGAGGGACACTGTACCGGGGCTGGGGGACACTGGTACCGGGGCTGGGGGACACTGGTACCGGGGGTGAGGGACACTGGTACCGGGGCTGGGGGACACTGGTACCGGGGAGTGAGGGACACTGTACCGGGGCTGGGGGACACTGGTACCGGGGCTGGGGGACACTGGTACCGGGGCTGGGGGACACTGGTACCGGGGCTGGGGGACACTGGTACCGGGGCTGGGGGACACTGGTACCGGGGCTGGGGGACACTGGTACCGGGGAGTGAGGGACACTGGTACCGGGGGGTGAGGGACACTGGTACCGGGGCTGGGGGACACTGGTACCGGGGGCTGAGGGACACTGGTACCGGGGCTGGGGGACACTGGTACCGGGGAGTGAGGACACTGGTACCGGGGAGTGAGGACACTGGTACCGGGGAGTGAGGGACACTGGTACCGGGGAGTGAGGGACACTGGTACCGGGGCTGTGATGGATGCTCCCGGGTGAGAGAGTGTCAGGGTCGGGCAGCCCCCTCTCTGATGCGGGTCCCTGCCCCGGACAAAGTGTGAGCAGCCCCGGGCTCACTCACCCCCGTCCCCGCCTGACTTTGTTTGAATGCGAATGGGAACTTCCCCCAAACTGAGCGGGACCCCTCTGACTGGAGAGGCTCCCCCAGCTCCTGCCCGCCTCCGGCTACGATTCAGCCCCTCGCCCCTTTGCGGGAAGGTCTCCATCCCCCACCCCGTGACAGGGTCTCACACCCCTTTCTATCAGGATGGGTTCTCTCAGGCCCCACCCCCTCTTGATACGGGCTGTACAGTCGCTCATATCCTTCCACCTCTGCCCCTCCCCTGCCCCTCCTCCCCTTCCTCCGCTCTACCCTGCCCCTCCCCTCTCCCCCCTCCCCTGCTCCCCCCTTCCCCCTCCCCTGCCCCTCCTCCCCTCCCCTGCTCCCCCCTCCCCCACCCCGCTCACCCCTCCCCCACCCCGCTCCCCCCCTCCCCCACCCCGCTCCCCCTCCCCTCCCGCTTCCCCCTCCCACCTCTCCCCTGCTCCCCCTTCCCCTCCTCCCCTCCCCTGCTCCCCCTTCCCCTCCTCCCCTCCCCTGCTCCCCCTCCCATTCCCAATTCCCCTTCCCCTCCCGCTTACCCCCTCCCCTTTCTCCTACCCCCCTCCCCGCTTTCCCCCTCCCCCTTTCCCCTTCCCCTCCCCCTTCCCCTCCCCCTTTCCCCTTCCCCCCTTTCCCCTTCCCCCTCCCCCCTTTCCCCTTCCCCCTCCCCTCCTTCCCCCTCCCCTTCCCCCTCCCCGCCCCCTCACCCCTCCCCTCCCTCGCCCCCTCCCCCCCCGCCTCCCCCTCACCTCCCCTCCCCTACCCCGTCCCCCTCCCATCTCCCCAGCCGCCTCCCCTGCCCTCCCCCTCCCCGTTCCACCCCTTCCCCCACTCCCCCTCCTCCCTCCCCTGCCCCCTCCCCTTCCCCCCCTCCCCTGCCCCTCGTCCCCTCCCCTGCTCCCCCCTCCCCTACTCATCCCCCTCCCATTCCCTTTCCCCCCTCCCATTCCCCCTCCCCCTCCCCTCCTGCTTCCCCCCTCACCCTTCACCCTCCCCTCCTGCTTCCCCTCCCCCCTCCCCCTCCCCTCCCGCTTCCCCCTCCCCCCACTTCACCCTCCCCCCTCCCCCTCCCCTCCCGCTTCCCCCTCCCCCCACTTCACCCTCCCCCCTCCCCCTCCCCTCCCGCTTCCCCTCCCCCACACTTCCCCCATCCCCCTCCCCTACCACTTCCCCCTCCCCTTCCCCTCTCCCCTTCCCCCTCCCCCTCCGCTTCCCCTCCCCTCCCCCCTCTGCCCCCTCCCCTCCCTCTCCCCTCCCATCTCCCCTACCCGTCCCCTCCCCGCCCCCTCCCTTCCCCGCCTCCCTCCCTGCCCCTTCCCCTCCGCCGTCCCCTTCCCCTCCCCTACCCCTTCCCCCCTCCCCTCCCCCTCCCCTCCCAAACCCCCTCCCCCGCCCATCGCCCCTTCCCCTCTTCTGCCGCCTCCCCTCCACCTCCCCCCTCCCCTCCACCACCCCTCCCTCCCCCTCCCCTTCCCTCCAACTCCTCGCCCCCTCCTCTCCCCCCTCCCCTCCACTCCCCCTTCCCCTCCACCTCCTCTCCCCCTCCCCTCCCCAACCCCTCCCCTCCCCCCAACCCCTCCCTGCCCCCTCCCCTTCCCCTCTATCCCTCCTCCCCTTCCCCCTCCCCCCTTTCCCCCTCCCCCCTCCCCCCTCCTCCCCTTCCCCCTCCCCTCCACCCCTTCCTCCCTCCCCTCCCCTCCCCTTCCCCCTCCCCTCCCCTTCGCCCTCCCCTCCCCTTCCTCCCCTTCCCCCTTCCCCCTCCCCCCTCCCCCTCCCCTTCCCCCTCCCCCTCCCGCTTCCCCCCTTCCCCCTCCCCCCTTTCCCCCTTCCCCGGCACCCCCTCCCCCCCTCCCTTCCCCCTCCCGCACTCCGCTTCCCCCTCCCTTCCCACCTCTCCCTCCCCTTTCCGCCTCCCCCTCCCCTACCCCCTCCCCCCCTCTACCCACCTCCCCCCTCCCCGCTCCCCTTCCCCCCTCCCCTCCCCCTCCCCTCCCCCTCCCGCCCTCCCCTTCCCCCCCTCCCCCCTCCCGCCCTCCCCTTCCCCCCTCCCGCCCTCCCCTTCCCCACTCCCCTTCCCCCCTCCCGCCCTCCCCTTCCCCACTCCCCCTTCCCTCCCGCCTCCCCCTCCCCTACCCCCCTCCCATACCCCCTCCCCCACCCCCCTCCACTTCCCCACACCCCCCCTCCCCTTCGCCCCTCCACCTCCCCTTCCCTCCACCCCTACCGCCTTCCACTCCCCCTCCCCATCCCCTTCCCCTCCCTTCCCTCATCCCCTTCCCCCTCCCCCTCCCCTTCCCCCTCCCCTCCCCCCTCCCCTTGCCCCCTCCCCACCTCCCCTTCCACCCCGCCCCACCTCCCCTAGCCCCCCACCCCACCTCCCTCCCCCTCCCCTTCCCCCTTCCCTCCCCTCCCCCCTCCCCCCACCCCTTCTCACCCTCCCCCCTCCCCATCCCCCCCCCCCCTTCCCCCCTCCCCTTCCCCTTCCCCCCTCCCCGCTCACCTTCCCCTCTCCCCTGCCCCCCTCCCCTTCTCCCCTCCCCCTTCCCCCCATCCCCCCTCCCCTTCCACCCATCCCCCCTCCCCTTCCCCCATCCCCCTCCCCTTCCCCCCATCCCCCCTCCCGTTCCCCCCTCCCCATCCCCCTCCACTTCCCCTCTCCCCCTCTACCCTCCCCCCTTCCCCCTCCCACCCCTCCCCATCCCCCCTCCCCATTCCCCCCTCCCCTTCCCCCTCCCCCTCCCCTTCCCCCTCCCCCCTTCCCCCTCCCCCCACTCCTTCCCCCACCCTTCCTCCCTCCCCTTCCCCTCCCCCGCTCCCCTTCCCCCCTCCCCCTCCCCTTCCACCCTCCCTTTCCCCCTCCTCCCTCTTCTTCCCCCCTCCCCTTCCCCCCTCCCTCTCTCCCCTCCCCTCTCCCCTTCCCCCTCTCACCCATCCCCTACCCCCTCCCACCCCTCCCCATCCCTCTCCCTCCCATCCCCTTCCCACCCCTCCCCATCCCCCCTTCCCACCCATCCCCTTTCCCCCTCCGACCCCTCCCCTAACCCATCCCACCGCTCCCCTGACCCTTCCAGCCCTCCCCTCCCATTCCCCTTCCCCCTCCTCTTCCCCCCCCTCCTCTTCCCCCTCCCCCCTCCTCTTCCCCCACCCACCTCCTCTTCCCCTCCCCCCTGCCCCTCCCATTCCCCTTCCCCCTCCTCTTCCCCCCTCCTCTTCTCCCCCCTCCTCTTCCCCCCCTCCTCTTCCCCTCCCCTCCTCTTCCCCCTCCACCCTCCTCTTCCCCCTCCCCCCTCCTCTTCCCATCCCCCCTCCTCTTCCCATCCCCCCTCCTCTTCCCATTCATTCCCCCCTCCCCTTCCCCCTCACTCCCCTCCCCCCTCCCCTTCCCCCTCACTCCCCTCCCCCCTCACTCCCCTCCCCTTTCTCCTCACTCCCCTCCCCTTTCCCCCTCAATACCCTCCCCTTCCCCTCACTCCCCTCCCCTTTCCACTCACTCCCCTCCGGTTTCCCCTCATTCCCTCCCCTTTCTCCTCACTGCCCCCTCCCCTTCCCCCTCACTACCCCCCCATTTCCCCTCACCCCCCTCCCCTTTCTCCTCACTCCCCCTTCCCCCTCACTCCCCCCTCCCTTTCCCCCTCACTCCCCCCTCCCCTTCCCCACACTCTCCCTCCCCTTCCCCCTCACTCCCCTCCCTCCCCAACCCCCCTTCCTCCCCAATCCCCCTTCCTCCCCCTCCCTCCTCCCCCTCTCCCTCCCTCCCCCTCTCCCTCATCTCCCTCCCTCCCCCTCCCCTTCCCTCCCCCTCCCCTTCCCTCTCCCTCCCCATCCCTCCCCCACCCCCTCCCTCCCTCCCTCCCACCCTCTCTCCCACCCTCCCTCCTCCCCCTTTACCTCCCGCCCCCTCTACCTCCCTCCCCCTCACTCCCCTCCCTCCCTCTTCCCCCTCCCCCTCCCTTCCCTCCTCCCCCTCCCATACCCCCTCCCCCACACCCCTCCCCTTCCCCGCCCACCCCCCTCCCCTTCCCCCCAATTCCCTCCCCTTCCCCCCTCCACCCCTACCGCCCTCCATTTCCCCCCTCCCCTTCCCCCCTCCTCTTCCCCCCTCCCCTTCCCCCTCCCCCCTCCCCTTCCCCCCTCCCCATCTCCCCTCCCCCCCTCCCCTCCCCTCCCCTTCCCCTCCCCTTCCCCCTCACCTTCCCCCCCTCCCCTGCCCCCCTCCCCTTCCCCCCTCCCCCCTCCCCTTCCCCCATCCCCCCCTTCCCCCCTCCCCCCTCCCCTTCCCCCCTCCCTTCCCCCCATCCCCCCTTCCCCCTCCCCTTCCCCCCTCCACTTCCCCTCACCCCTCCCCCTCCCACCCCTCCCCACCCCCCTTCTCCCCTCCCCTTCCCCCCTCCTCCCTCCCCTTCCCCCTCACCCTCCCCTTCCCCCTCCTCCCCTTCCCCCTCCCTTCCCCCTCCCCTTTCCCCCTCCCCTTCCCTACTTCCCCCTCCCCTTCCCCCTCCACCCCTACCGCCCTCCACTTCCCCCCTCCCCTTCCCACCTCCCCTTCACCCCTCCCCTTCCCCGCTCCCCTTCCTCCTCCCCTTCCCACTCCCCTTCCCCTCCCCCCTCCCCTTCCCCCCCTCCTCACCTCCCCTACCCCCCTCCCCTTCCCCCCTCCCCTTCCCCCCTCCCCTTCCCCCCTCCCCTCCCCTTCCCCTTCCCCCTCACCTTCCCCCCGTCCCCTGCCACCCTCCCCTCCCCTTCCCCCCTCCCCCCTCCCTTCCCCCCCTCCCCTTCCTCCCATTCCCCCTCCCCCCCCTCCCCTTCCACCCATCCCCCCTCCCCTTCCCCCCATCCCCCCTCCCCTTCCCCCTATCTCCCCCCATCCCCCCTTCCCCCTCCCCTTCCCCCCTCCACTTCCCCTCTCCCCCTCCCCTTCCCCCTCCCACCCCTCCCCACCCCCCTTCCCCCCTCCCCCTCCCCTTCTCCCCTCCCCTTCCCCCTCCACCCTCCCCTTCCCCCCTCCCCTTCCCCCCTCCCCTTCCCCCTCCCCTTTCCCCCCTCCCCTTTCCCCCTCCCCTTCCCCCTCCCCTTTCCCCCCTCCCCTTTCCCCCTCCCCCCTCTCCTTCCCCCCATTCCCCCTCCCCCCTTCCCCCTCCCCTTCCCCTCCCCCCTCCCCTTCCTCCCTCCCCTTCCCCCCTCCCCTCCCCTCCCCTTCCCCCTCTCCCCTCCCTTCCCCCTCTCACCCATCCCCTTCCCCCCTCTCCCCTCCCCTTCCCCCCTCTCCCCTCCCCTTCCCCTCTCCCATCCCCTTCCCCCCTCTCACCCATCCCCTTCCCCCTCTCCCCCCTCCCCTTCCCCCTCCCCCACCCATCCCCTTCCCCCACCCACCCCTCCCCTTCCACCCCCCCCACCCCTCCCCTTCCCCCTCCCACCATCCCCTTCCCCCTCCCACCCCTTCCTATCCCCCTCCCAACCATGCCCCTCCCACCCCTCCCCTCTCCCCTGCCACCACTCCCCTC